>NW_020884873.1:1395535-1618068 GCF_003945725.1 Corapipo altera | reverse complement strand
GAACCTCTCTGAACCTCTCCTCTCAGTACTGTCCAGTATGAAGCTTTGTGGAGGTAACTGTGAAGGAAAATAAGAATTGTTCTGTGAACAGTATCATTGAAGCACTCATTCCACACCATACATCAATCACTTTTGGCTTGTAGACATATGATTTTAAAAAACTTGTGATCCAACTTATTCTGTCAATTCTATGGGTGCTCTGCAGAGTTAGCAAAGGGAATTGGAATAGTTTTTCTTTTTGTTCCCAAATAGAAAATATAAAATCCCAGCTGATCCCAAAGGACCTAGTTAAGAACTGAACTCATCCGTATGAAACCCCACAACTTAGTGCCAGTGTTGGTTAATCCACGTATATTCAACAAAAGAGAGACAGTTTTGCTTTTTTCCACTGAGAAGTTAGCTAAATACACAGATTTGTAAAAATGGTCACCATTCATAGGAAAAAAAAATTCAAACTGACCATTGAGCCTGATTTATTTACTTTTGCTCAATGTCTGCCCTGTTTGTGAAGTGTAAAAGTCATGACAAGCTGGTACAGACATCCACCTTATCAGTAAGCATTTTTGGGCACCAGTCTTTCAGGACTATTAACTACTTCTAATGCAACTTCACAAATTACCTATTTCAGTAGAGTTTAAAGGTTAACTTTGCTTACTTAAAATTATACAGAGTAATATAGCCAAACAGATAGCACTGATCTTAATAACATGAAATACAAATAGAAGATACTGAGAAGGAAAGAAACCCGATAACTTCTCCTCAGTAGGACAGATTTCTTAAAGAGATTGGAGATAGTTTTTCATTTGCTCAAGATTTTTAATGGCAGCACATTTTTAACAAAGTCCCAACTCAGTTTAGACACCTACATGAGAGCAAAAATTTTCAAAATGCTCCTTAACGAAAAGCTCCCTTAATGATATTTCATAGCCATATTTTCAAAAGCACTCAAAATTCAAAGTGCTTTTGGAAACCTGGCCCCAGCTGTGAGCAGTGACCTCTCCTGAAAATCTATAGGGATCTGGCATGAAGGCATATGGAACATTGCATTTAGTTGTGGGAATCTTAATTACCAAAAACATATTGACAAATTAGAGAGAGTTCAGAGAAGAGAAACAAAAATGGTCAGGGGACCAGAAGAATTTACATATCAGGGAAGATAAAAAGAGCTATCTGTGTATGGCTCAGCTATGATATAATTAAGAGAGGATATATGTTAAGGCTCTACAACTGTTCCTAATCTTGTGTGGAGAATGGGGAGGAACAAATTAAATGGGATATGAGGTTATAACTAAAGCTGCAAGTAAAAATTTAAAAAAAAAATATCATCTGGGTCTTCAAAAGAGCACCCTGGCAGTGGAGTCAGGCTCTGAAATGTGGTCTGAGGGGAACAAACTCCGTTGCTAAGGTCATATGAAAAATTACCTGTGAGATACAGCTCTGAATGCTCCAGAGAAGCCTGTTCAGATTCCATTTTCAAAACTGATGGTACTTTGGGGTGATAAGGCTGAGTGGAATCCTTTTTTTGGAAGAGGTGAAACAAACACAATTGAGAAAAAAAACCATTGAGAACATGTTTTCCAAAGTAAAAAATAGTCAATGAGTCATCATATTTATTAAGCTAATTCCATTACTTAAAGTGTTATAATGCATGGTTGCTGTGGCCCTGATCTCAAAGGAAATAAACTCCAGTTCCTGACCATAAACAGTATTTCAGAGCCATGGGAATTAAGAAGGATGGCAATTTGTGATCCATGAGGTCACGTAAAGCACAAGAGCCCTGGCTCAGATGAGGTCGTGAATCCGAAAAATCGGTCCGAGAAACTGCCCAGAGACTTTTTATCTTTAAGTAGCAAGGTATTTGTTTATTCAACGTTGGGAGCAAGCCAGCTCACGTTGGACAAACTTGCTCGAAGGCTTCCCAGAGAATCAACGCTTTTATACAATTTTCAGATGTGATTAAATGCATATTCAAGTGATTACAACATCTATCTATGCATATTAATAATAGACGGAGTATAGGTGGAGCTCAGGTGGGGCTTGGGGCGGTGCTTCTCTTGGTTCCCCATTTCGGAAGGGAGTTCCCATCTTCCTCCATGGGGCAGGGGGCTTCAACTCATCTTCCTCAGCTTGACCCTTCTTCTTTTCCATTGTTCTTGACCCGCTCACTGAAGCTTGGAAAAAGCCCTGGCTCCAGGCCTATTTCTCCTATTCAAATGTCTACCTGATCCTGTTATATTTCTAATTTATTGCCTCTAGGGCTATTACATGTTCTTGTACTATTCTCTGAAGCTTTGGTCCAGTAAGTGGAACAGAAGGAGCACAGATCGTTTTGGATGTTGGTAGCTCGTTAGCAGGCCCAAAGTTCTTAGTTAACTCTTTTGGGCCTAGCCTCCTGTTTCAGTTGTTAGTATGTGGTTTGGACACCTGTGTGTAGACATACCCTCGTACAGGCAGCAATTAGTTAACCCATCTAGGCTTAGAGTGTAGACAGTCACTAGTAACCTGGTGTAGTGGTTTGGTTTAGGCCCCTTCTTGGCGACCAGGTCAAAACTAAGGAAGTACCCATATCCCAGTATTCCATTCTATTCTTTACGAAAGTAGAAATATAAATAGAAAGGGGAGGAAGTTGGAAGGGAGATCTCTTCCAGTGGAGATGGAGAAAGCATTCAACCTCCCTGCAGCTGGGTTTCTCATGTGGGAGTGTAGGCCTGTAAGGTTTTTTTTTGAGAGGCTGTTCCTTCTTCCTGATTTGAGAGGAGAGATCCGGTGGTGTGGCCTCTGCTTTCTTAAGGAAAATATTAAGATTTTTTTTGCTAGTTCTTTATGGGCTGTGTATATCTGTTTTTCTGGTTTTTTGGGGGTGTTGGGGTTCTTTTTCTTATATGTATATAGTTGTTGTAACTGTATATGAGCGTAAAATATATATATATACTGCTTTGGTTCTGTTATTTTGGTCTTTAATTTTTTTTTCCTTCCCTTTCCTTCCCCCGTGTTCATAAAAATGGGAGTGGGGGAACATTTTGCTGTGGCCTTGAGGGCTTGGCAGGGTAGCTAAGTCCAAACTATCACACCTGGATGGATAGATGAAGGAAGTCAGGCAGGCAGGTGAAGTGAGCTAATCTGGGCTGCAGAGGGACTGGTATCAGCCCTGTGATGGTTCTCTTGCCCCACTCCATCTCATACCACACAGTGTCTTGTGCCTCATGAGCGTGGGGCATGATCAGCTACGCAGAGACATGGGAAGAAAGTCTGGCTCTGGGTGTGCAGAGAACCACAGTACTTGCAATCAAAAAAAAATTGTAACCAGCCCTTTGAAAAGCCTTAAGAGGTTTGTATCCTTGGGACCCCAAAGACATCCTTGAGCCGCAGAAGTTAGAGAACCCTTCTCCTTGAGAGTCTTGATCCTATCTCTGTACAAAGAGAAGGGCTAAAAATACACATTTAGAAAAGAAAAGGAAGAATGCAATTTTTCCTTCTAATCCTTGAAACAGGAGGGTTTCCAAGAGTGGCCTCCAAAAGGGCAGATGCCAAGGAGATATTATACATCAGCCTCTCAGGCACTAGTCCTGCCACGAGCATGATGCAGTGACCCTACAGTGTCTGCAGGCATCAATGAGGTTCTCCAAGGAAGCTGGAGCTGTGTGTGCTCCCAGCAGTGTGGTGGCATCAGCTTTACTGGTACTCACTGGAAACAACTGCCAGAATCAGGTCAGATTAATGTCTGCATTATGCCTGTTCCACACAAGAAAGAAGAACAATCTGAAATAATTCAAATTCAGGGGCACATTTTTCAAAAAAGTGACTTTTGGCTGGACTATTCTAGGTTCAGCCATTTTGAAAGAATGACACTCTTTTCCTTCTCTGGATCTAGCTCCAAAAAGGGCCGTGTGGGGCAGAACTAGGTCACAAGAAGCTAAAGAGATCAGAGAAAATAGACTGATCAGAAAAATTTGGGGCATTTTGAGAGTGAGTTTTTATTCAGCTCTTCTTCTCCTAACTTTGCTAATTTTATAATGAATATGGATAAATTTTCCTCACCAAAGCCGTGGAACCAATAGTTACAGGAGGTCATAGAGTCAGATACTGTAGCTAGATTTAAAAAAGGACTGAATACATTTTATGGCCAAACAACATCTGTACAGTCATCCAAGCTTAGGTAATGGTGATGAAATTTCATGCTTGAGTGTGTAAAATGATTGCTACATCACTCAGAAAGGATTTTTTTTTTTCTTTCCAGGTAGAGGATTACACAATTGAGAAGATGCATTATAAAGAGGTTTTTGAGCTTGGGTTTTTTTAACCTTTCTCCAAAGAGTGAAAGATCAGCTCACGGACCTCTCTGAATAATAACTTAGCCTTCCACTTCCTCTCTTCTTAAATATAATGAAGCTCTTAAATGAGATGTTTCATTTCAGAGCCTCCAAGTTTCTTTCATTCTTTCCACACTAACTGATCTCCTATGCAGGTAAAATAAGTGAAGCAAATCTTAGCAGCTGCCAAGGTTACTAATTCACTCTCCTGACCCCAACAGGTGAGACACAGTGAGTTTGCACATGAGCACAGAGAGGCCTGTACCTGATATTTGGTGCAACATCTGGCTGCACTTCTCATGCAACTTGCATTTACTGTACATCTGGCTTCATTTAATTATAAGGCAAAACTAACAGCAAAAAAAAAAAAAAAATCTTCCTTCAGTAGTCAGCAACCTAATGATAATTTTGACCATTCTTTCCTGTTTTCATCAGCTCAATTTTGTTTCCAGAACTTAATCACAGAATCAATTAAGCAGGGACAGAATATATATCTAGCTGAAGATTTCTATGCTATCTTGCAGCAGATTTAATTCACTAGGAGTACATAGGGGAGGAAACTGTGGGGTGGAACAACTGCTGAAACACTTAAAACCTCATTACCACATATCCCCACTTCACCCTGAGAGCTCCCAGCCTGTCCATTATTGTCCTGTCTCTACTTTCTGTGGAACTTTGAAAAGAAAAGGTTCAAAGAGCAAGACTTTCATGCTCCCCTTTCCATGTCAAACACTTTCAACTCCTGATTTCAAAGTGCCACTCGCTTGCTGTTCAAAGGCCTGTGGACACGTAGGGGGTGAGATAGGAGTAAAAGGTTGCACTACAAAGCCTGCTGCATTGAGAGCAATACCCAGCTCAGAGATACAAATGATAATATAAACCCGAGTACCTACCCATAAAACTGCCAATATATGAAAGGAGGGTTGGAGAAATTCTAAATGGCCTTTTTCTGCCTCTTCTCTCACACTGGCCTTGTGTCATTATTGGTTTGGATAAAAGCCTAATTTATATTTTGTAGTGCAGCTTTTCTCTCTGTTGCGGTCATGACCAGGGAACCGCAGAAGCAGGAGAAAAGCCCAAACCCCAAATAAGTTAGCTAAGAATACCTAAAGAAGTTCCTACCAACATCAGAAAAACCTGCCTTGCTCTCGATGAGTATTCATCTACCTCCCCTTCTCTATCTGTATCCTTTTCATCTGCCTGCCCACAAGATTTGGAACACCATTAATTGGTCCTCAGGGAGGCTGACAGGCCTGCGCTTTTATGACTCGATTCTTTGTATTGTACACATGTGGGCATCTCTCAGGAGATAAACAAAGGGAAAATGTGCTGAAAAGGGGGGCAGAATTTGTATAAGACTAAACGCAGAACAAACCACCTTCCCAATTTGCTGCTAATATCCTAAATTGCACGAATAAATCCACCCCCCTCCCCATCTTCCCTCTTCCCCACATCTGCTTCCCTTAATCTGCTTTTCCTGATCACTACAGGCTCATCTTCTGAGGAATTTCACCTCCCATTTGAAATCAAACAGTCTCTCTTTTTGCCCCCCCGCCCCCCCCGCCCCATTCTCCCTCCCTCTTGCCAACAAAAGAGTGAGGTGGTCTTATGGGAAGATAAAAAGAATAGTTGATCATAAGAACTAACCTGGAGCCAACACCTTGGTCTTTGGTCCCTTCAGCAGTTTCTAAACCCTAAGCACCTGCAGCTAATTCTCATGGTTTACAGTCTTGGTCTTGAATTTGCTGAAAGTGAGAGACTTTCTGCTCAGCTTTCACTGCTTAGGAAAAATGAATCTAACTCAGAGCACACCAACACACGAGCACATTTGTGCACAAGGTTTAACAGCTGTGTGTGCTTGTGCGTGTGCATGTTCGTGGAGAAAGCAGTCTGTCTTACACACAGCTAACCCTAGTTTTTAAAAATGGGTACTAGCAACTTTTGCTACTAACCAACAACATGCCAGAATTTCTACTGAGATTTGATATTTACCAACAAAAGAGGCATGGGGTATGTTTTCCTCTGAGCCAAACATTTGCAAATGAGTTCTGGATCAAGTCCTCTTGGCTTTACCTACAGCGTATTTGATAGAAAGACAAGGATTTATCCTGCTTTCAGATCTAAAAATCACCGTGAATTTGTGAACCAGATTCAGATCTGGTAGACAGGCGCGTGAGTGCTTTTGTGTCCACCTTGGCACATCCTAAAATCAGGTCATTACTGTCCCTACAGACACAGTAGGACTTGGGAATCAAAATCCAGCATTTTCATACCATCTTCTTCCTCTCCTTTCTCCTTAGCCTGCCTATATCCTGGTGGTTAGGTAAGTCTGCCAGACATGAAAGTGTATTTGAAACCTCCAGCGGAGAAGAAGACTGAAGCTCCTTGGCTGGAATGAATGCTCTGATGTCTTCCATGGCTGGAATGAATTCTTTGACTCCTAAGAATCTGTTTAAAATGTGGTACCTTCCTGTACACCATATTTTTCAAACATAGAAGTGGTTGGTCTGAAGGAAAGGACCTTAGTAACCGCAGTACTGAGTACTGCCAAGAAAGGCACCTCAGAGAAAAGTGGAATTTATCACAATCTTGTCCTGAACTTTTTAATCCGTTATGATATAGAGCTCTTTGCTCAACAGGCCAGTTTTGCTTCCAGGTGACTAACTTTTCCTTTCATGCAGGGCCCATGTATATGCTGTGAATGCATTTTGGAGGTTAGACCCTTAATTTGAAGTTGATGGAGGCAGGGTGTATTGTAATGATGTAAATAAGCTTTTGATGTTAAGACTTCAGAGCCCAGACTGTTTGAAGATTTTATCTATATGAAGAGCTTAGCTCTATCTCTGACTCAGTTTACACATCTGAAGAAAAATCCTGTTTGCGGTTTCTTTTTTTTTTAATCCACGAGGAATGTTTTTATTCTCAACCTTTGAATATACACTCAGCATTTGGTGTATTACGGCTTGTTGACATTGTTTCAAGAAGAATTGTGTATACACGGCATGGGCCAGTTTTTTAAAATTTGTTTCTTGTTTTTCCCAGAGGCTAGGCTGTGAAGGCAAATGTCTTCAGGGAAACTGGAGGAACGGCTGCAGTGAACACTTTACATCACATCAGTTCTTCCAGCCTTTTACTGAAGCACAGCAATTCCTACCTGGTTTTCATACCATACTCAACAGCAGGAATTTCAGTGTGGGCTGTAAAACCTTCTTAAGAGCCTGTGTAATTTACCTCATGTTGATTACTCTGTGTGGAACAGCTAATGGTACACGAGTTAATTAATCTATAGCTGCCTGTCTGTGCTAAACAGTTGTAGTGGCTATATCTTTGAAAATCTTGAGATACCATTTTTTTAATTGTTGCCAGTGACTTTGTGCACCTGGCAGAAATAGGTATTTAAATAACAGAATAGATCTTATTTGAGCCCAGGGTCTAAAGACATCTGTAACGGGAAAATGTCCCCAGAGAGAAATACATTCCTACATTCCTACAAGACAGACACAGCTCTCAGCCCAGGAAGAGACAACAGTCAGGTAGGGCAGTTTTCGGAAAAGGTGGAAGAGAGCTAAGAAAGGCAGGAAGCTGCAAGCTTTTGGTCTCGTGTTGTTCCCACTGTACTGGCTTGAAAACTACAGGGCAGTGTGAAAGGCCCCATGTATTAATACAGTTCTATGAAACCCTCTCACTATTAATTTCCTCTAGTTTCCCTGAAAATGAGCTAAGCAACCACTATTAAGCAAAGCTTCTATAAAACAAAAGACACAATCTAAATCTACTTAGCCCTGACAACATCCTTGCTATGTATTATGATACACACACAGTCTGGCCACTCTGGGCAGCGAACCACCACTGCGAGGAGCAGGGCAGCTGTGAGGGGCAAAACACCACCATTCCTGCAAACTGCTGGGATTATTTGCCTCCCCAGACCTTCAAGCAGCACCAGAGGTGTGCACTCAAGTGCTAATGGGGAGGATAGGGGAGGGTAGATCAGCCCTGCTCTGGGTGATGCATAGGTCGTTCACCACTGTCCTGAGAGTGACTGATGCTAGAACTGGACTGGGAATGCAGATGCAGTTTTCAGCACAAACTAGGAATGCTGGATCTTAGTGTCAGCCAGCATTTCTCTGCAGCTCAGGACTCCTTTATTTTTTGTTTGAAGACTGTAGTTCAAGGCAGAGCAAAAGTGGCAGAATTTAGGTTTGCGTGCTTCTTGGTTGTGTGTCTGTCAGCCCGAACTTTATACACGACAAAGAGATCATTTAAATATAGTTGTTTGGCACTGGTTTATAGCCTCTCTGGCATCCAGGCCCAAAAATCAGTGTCTGGGGCCTTGACTTTCAGAGATTTTGTGGCACTTAACATGAATAAAGGAGTTTTCCTTTTAATGCTTAGGAATACATCGTTGCACTAAAATAGTCACTTTTCAACCCTGGCTGAAAACGCCCCTTTGGGGATTCTCAGCGTATGGATAGTTACATTGAAATCAATTCTTTTGACATTCAGAGCTTTCTTTTGGAGAGGTTTATTTGCTGTACTAACCATTTTAAGCCTCTGTGGCACCTTCTTACTCACTATAACTGCAGTGCTTAGTATCTGGCTCATAAGCATTATTTGATTTCAGTACCCTGTACATCGTGTCACTTTTTAAATTAATATAAAAATTGCTTCAGCAATCTCCTTGTTTGTGTTGGTGTTAAACCTCTCTTGTAGAAATGTGAGTGGTGGTGGATAGTGTAGGGCATTGGGGATTTGGGGTGTATGATCCCCATCTTCTCCGGAGTCCTCCCTCCCTCCCTCCCGCAGCGCAGTTGTGGAGGGTTGTGTTCCCAAAGCCACCAACTTTATACTGAAGGCACTTTCTTCAGCAGTGGTGATGAAAGAGGAACATGGTCTAATTCTGCTGCAATGTGCAGGAAAAGTTATCTAAATGAATAATAAAGAAGCCAAGTGCTGATTTAGAGAAAGCTGGTTAAATAAGAGCAGTTGCCAAGTGTCACACACAAGACAAAATACAGGCCACAGGTTTGTTTGAAAAATGCCTTTTTGTACTAATAGGCCATAGAAAATGCAGTAGATTACTTCCATTGTATGTGTTATAGCAATGGCATCTTTTGGCTGCAAGTTTCTACCATTCTGTTAGGGGCCAAAGAAGTCTGTTCTTTTAGTTCAGTTAAATATTTTCCACGAAGTTTTTTTTTCTATTGAATTTTTTGTTGGTTTTGGTTTTCTCTAAAGGAGAAGCTTTCATCTCATGAATTCTTTCAGTGATTGCAAAGAAAAGAAATGAGAACAAAAATGCTTATAAAACCTTCTGTTTCCTGAAAATAATGAAAAAATCATAGAGATATCAATTTGGATCTTTTATATTCTAAATTAATAATAGAATAATCTCATTATATAGAAGATTATTTGTAAAACAATTATTTTTTTTAATACATGCTTAGTATTGAAAATTCTCTTGGAAAAATGAGATTTCAGTTTATTTCTCTGCAAAAGAAATTGTTGTTCCACAGAGCTACACCCACATTGCAAACTCTAATATTCACTTTATCTGTAGATTTTCAAGGCCTCTTGCCTGTAAGAGTAAAACTATGGTTAGTTTTTTCTGGACTCAGTGCTAAATTGTTACAATGTTCTGAAATTGGTCAGCCTTTGATGCTAAGAAATGATGCTTCATACAGCACCTATCTTTAGATATCTTGGACAGACTATTTTTTTCATTCATATGGAGTATCACCATCAAGAGAAAAATTTGAGCACCTGTTTTGGAACATTTTGTACAGCAACAGATATAGTTAGTACTTCTTTTTTCTTACCAAATTGGTCTAATAATTACAAAGAACAGAGCAGTATCCATAGAATGATAAACTATTTCAGCATTTTTCTAGTTAATTTTTGAATGTCTTACTGTGACCTTCTTCCCTATTTCCATCACTACTCTACTTTTTGGCTGAAGCCTCTTTAAGATGGGGAAGTAACATCAGCAATTTCACCTGCTCTGAAATCACCTCATTCTGCCCTGATTTATACCCCATGAAATCCTATTGCCCTCAGGGGGGTTCTTCAGAGTGTAAGGCTGGGCAGAGTTTGATCCAGAATGTTAAATACTGGAGCATGAAAGTTATAGGTTTATTGCAATTATTATTGGTCCCCACTGGTTATTTACTTATGCTATATCTCAGCTACAGTTAAATTCTATGCTACAAGGCATGTGGGGAGAAATAAAAGCACAAATAGCAAGTGAGTAGATTGATTTGGAATGGGTTTGAACCTGTTTTTATGCCCCAGGACACTGCACAAGTGGAGGGATTTTCAAGGCTGCCCACAAAGCGACCTGAGAGTTGGGATTCTGAATTTTCTGAAGAAGCTGCACTGTAAACTGAGGCAGCTCTGCTACTGGTGCACAAGAGGCACAACTTTATCTCAGAGTTGGGTTGGGTGCTGGGAATCCCACCTCTCTCCCCACTGTGCCTCTCTCACTGACTAAGCTCTTGAGAGGGTCAGGCACTTCCTCAGTCACTTGAGCATCTTCACCAAACCAATACCAACGCTTCTGGTTCCTTCAGCACCCCTGGTAATATGCATAAACACTAAGGGGCAAATCTTGGTCACTTTTCAGTTAACTGTGTCAGGAGAGGGGCTCCAAAACTACCAAAATTTGTCTCAAGATTTTCCACACCTAAACACAAATGTAATAATCTGGTATACATATGTCAGGCCTTCTGTTACAGATTCCCTCAGTCATGCTCTAAAAGTTAAGACAGAATTGAGAAACTAAAATCATACCTAATCCTGCTCTATTTCCACACTTGGAAATTATTTTGCAGTTCATAACCCCAAAATCACTGCAACTACTGCAGGAATTCTCTATCACGTATTGACTCAAAGATGCTCAATAGTAGACACATACATCACTTCTAAACTCAGGTGCCTAACCGAACATCTAAATTCAAATGTTTACAGTTCAAAGAGATATTTTGTAGAGGTGGACTAATATAAAATATAACAAAGTCCCTCAGACAACAGTATGAAAACCACTGTCCTTAAAGTCCAGAGGATTTTGTGTTTCAAGCTTCGTAGAGTTTTCCCTCAGCAGTGTTTGGGTTGACTGAGATGGCCTAACCCTGGTATGAGTACCACAGACACAGATCATCCTTGAGAGGGATGAATACAATACAGATCATGCTTTCCACTGAACTAGCTCAGAACTGATCACCATTACAGAAAATCTATTCACGTGCAATGAAATTTAAAGTTTAAACATACTAATTGAGGGGCCAGAACAGTATGTGCCAAAAAGAATGGGTGTTTTAAATTTACACCTTCTCCTGCCTCATGCTCTTCATGAACAAACAGCTCAGAGTCCTTTGTAGGTAACCATATATCTTACATCAAGTGGTTGCCCAGTGTGTTCCTTTCTAGACTTTTTGATGGGACATGTTGGTCTTCAACACAACAAAAAATGTGTATACCATGTATTTTCTCTCCTATAAAATAGGAATAGCCAGAGCTAAGAAGTACTCCAAATCAAATCTTTTTTTTTTTTTTTATATCACTATGAAAAGTCAGTTTTCCAGTAGTTAAAAAAAGAAATGCATTTTGCAGTCTGCTCTATAGCAGTGAATTTTTTGGGGAAAGAAGTTTCTAATTCAGTGTGAGAAGGTCCCAGCTACATTACTTTAGGCATATCTTTTCCATTTGTCCCACACTATCTTGAATTTATGATTACCAAAAATGAACTTTCGAATTTACCAGTCAGATTTGTTCGTCATAATAAACAGAAAAGAGAATTGCATGAAAAACATTTGTCCCAATAGTTATTATCAACCAATTTCTCAAGACTCTTTTACTGGTCGACAAAACAGTCTTCTCTTTTTTTTGTTTTTTTGTTGCACTCAGTAATGAGGATCTAGTCTGCCTCACAACAGTCAGCTGCCATTGTAACAAGTTACGGGAAAATTATAATGCTTTCTAAGCATTTCCACAGAAACAAATTTCATATGTGTGTGGGTGGACAGTAGGAGGAGAATAACCTTGGGAAAAACACAATTATAAACAGCTGCAGCATGCATTAAATGTAATTATGATTGATTCCTATAAATAATTCTTTGTGTAAATTTCCACTTAAGCTGGATTTGCTGTTTGGGTGCAATGGACATTCCTGCATTAAGTGATTATGTCTTTTTATTATTATTAAAAATACAGATTTTTTTTTCCCCACTTGGGAGAGTAGATGGAGAAAGAAGACTTATTGCACCAGCCTGGACTGCTGAAAATCTGGACTCTCACAGTTAATGGTTTAATAGCCTGGACATGATGAAATTGTTTGTGCCTGAACTACAAAGAAGGATTAAAATGAAAAAGAGTGCATCACACAAAGTTATTGTCAGCAAAACCCCGTAACACTATTTCAACAAGATAATAAATGTATAATGATAGATAGCATCTGATCAACCACTATGCAACAGCTGACTATATTAATAGGACTTGACATTTGTTCTGTTTAATGGAGAAGGTGCTGAGCACCCAGGTTTCTGCTATGCTAATTGCTTGGTCATTTGAAAAAGAAATCAATACAATACAGCCCTCACAGGAGAAAATCTTGACTGATTCTTTACACTTCCTGCAGCAAAAATACCACTAAATCATGGTCATTAATTCATTTGACTAATTCAACACTTAAAATTTCATTTGTTCTCATATAAGGTTTTACAACTGTCTATTACATGAATGTTCAGCAGTGGTAATGGCAGGAAAGCTCATATAAAATGACTGGGAGAAGGAAGGATGATTCCTTTGGAAGCTTTATGTAATAGAGTCCTGATCCCACTGATATTAATTACAGCTAGCCATTTACTTCAGTGAGATAAGACAAGGGCTCTATATAGGCCTTGGTACATCTATGTGCTCATCTCTCATTGCATGTGTGGGAGGTACTAAGAGTTGCCCAGTGCTTTGAAAGAAAAATAACATCTTAAAGCTACTGTACTACTGCAGTTGCAACACTGATGTGCTGCAGCTGATCCTCCACCAAAACAGAAGGATCCAGCCTCATATTCAGTAGTATATTTACGGAACCACAGAACAGCTGGGGTTGGAAGGGACCCCTGGAGACTATCTAGTCCAAACCCCCTGCCAAGGTAAGGTTATGTAAAGCAGTGACACAGGAACTTGTCCGGGTGGGTGTGGAATGTTTCCAGACAGGGAGACTCCACAGCCTCCCTGGGCAGCCTGTTCCAATGCTCTGACAACCTCAGTGTAAAGAAGTTCTTCTTCATGTTGAGGTGGAACTTCTTGTGTTTTAGTTTATGGACATTGTTCCTCATCCTGTCACTGGGCACCACTGAAAAGAATCTGGCACCATCCTCTTGGCATCTGCTTTTGAGATATTTATATGCATTAATGAGATCCCCTCTCAGTCTTCTCTTCTCTAGAGTAAACAGGCCCAGCTCCCACAGGCTCTCCTCATAAGAGAGGTGCTCCAGACTCCCTCATCACCTTTGTGGCCTCTGCTGGACTCTCTCCAGTAGCTCCTTGTCTTTCTTGTACTGAGGAGCCCAGACCCGCACACAGCACTCCAGATGCACCTCAGTAGGGCCGAGTAGAGGGGCAGGATCATCACCCTCAATCTGCTGGCCACACTCTTCCCAATGCACTCCAGAATAGTCAACCTCTTAGTCACATTTATAACCACTTCTCTTTCAAAGACCATAGGAGCCAATTACACATGCTAAAAGTTAAGCTACTTAACTAATATGATGATCCAAGGCTATGTTTCTACTCTGTGTAGAAAACCTCCTCACCAAGGTAGGTTTTAATTTAGGCTTTGTTTCCAGCTGGGATACATACTTAATCTTTTGAATGGAACATATGGATATTGCAAGCGCATCAATATTTGCAAGACAAAATCAGAAATATAGGAACCTGCTTTTCTCAAAGGTATCTCCAAAGGTGCTCATGTTTTAGTAGTTTTCATGTCCTTGACATCTTTCCTCATGATTTTTTTCCCCTCTACATCTGCAGAGCACTTTATTAGCTAGCCAAGCTCTCTCTGTATGCAGTAGGGATGGGGAAACCATGCTAGAGGTTAATATCTTCCAGCTTAAAAATGTCACTTGGGCGGTTTGTCCAAATTAACTCAGTTAGTGTCAAAGGCAGAACTGAACTCAGAGCTGAGCTCTGCCTGTGCCTTAACACAGAGCAACATTTCCTTAAAAAATGGTTGCCTTAGAGTGCCTTCAAAAAGTGGAGTTGCAATGCTGCACAGTTTCTTTACTATTAGATCAGTGGATGTTTTTCCCATTTCCACCTTCTCTGCGTGGCTCTGTGATTAGCTTGATTTAAAATAAAACCCTGCTTTCTTTGTAATAATATAATTTGGTGGAACTACAGATGAGACAGTTTTCACCTGATATGACTTATTTTTACAGACTTTTGTTGGAATTGTTGGTAGTTCAGGAGCTTTAAGCTCTGCATGGGAGAAAAAAGTATTATTTGCTCCAAAGTTATAGTAAATTAATATGAAAAACCCTGCTGATGTTCAAATTGCAGTTAGTACATAACATACAAAATACTGTTAAGACTCTACAGAATACTAAAGATTTGCTTGTCTGCTTTTCAAACAAACAAGCAAACAAAAAAATAAAGCTAACATGTTTAACCCCCTCAGGCTAATTTTTTAAGGCATGCCTCTAAAACTGCATCACAATATTTTATGAATATGGTTTTCCACACTTGACCTTCATTTAGGTATAGAAATCAGATGCAATATAACAGATAGAGGCCCAGAAGTTCTGTTTATCCTGTTGACCATGAAGACATTCCTTTATTCTTCTTTTCCCTCATGACTGGATTTAAAGAGCTTTTTTTTAAAGACTACATTACCCTTTTTAAATAAATATGCAAAAAAATCCCCCAAAACACCAACCAACAGGCGTTGTATGTATTGTGTAAAAAACATCCTTACATCAATCAAGCAAATATACATTAGCAAGAAGGAAACACATTAAGACTCATTTTCCTTTTTCCTGTGCCAGGTTGTTTCTCTTGTACTATATATCAGAATGAAAGTAATTCACCTCTCAAAACAAAATATTAAAGAACAAAATATGACTGTGATGCACTTCTGCAGAATACAGCCAAATTTCCATAAAATGTCTGCAGGGTTTTGCACATTAAAATTTCTCTTACGAAAAATGTTTATGGAAATAGGTCATTATGCACATTACTAATAGAGAGCAATTTGTTGCTTTTAAAGGAGCTTTTATACTAATAGTTGTGAATAAACACATTTATCAGACATCCTAAATATAAACAATGCATATACTGGCAGGCATAGTACTCCTTACATACACAGATGAAGTGGATTGAAGAATTTGCTCATTTGGGGCCCGGTTGTGCTAACATGAAGCCCAAAGGAATTTTTTGACTGTTTTTATTAGACTGATAGGAGATAGAGGGTGTCTCAGCTGTGGAAATGGGCTAATGGATGGCACCACTGAACCCAATGACTGGAGTCCTACCTGCTTCCACAAAGCTTGGCCAGACCCATCAAGGCTCTCCCCACGTTTAGTGAAAGTGAGAACAACGGTTGGGGTGTCCAAGTAGACCTTTCCTTTGCAGCCAGAGCTGCAGAGTCCAGTCCAACAAGCCCAGCCCCTGAAAGGCATCCTCAATCTGTGGAAAACAAAGCAGATTTTTCACGTCAACAGTAGCAATTGTGCTAGCATGGCATCAGAATTCAGTTTGAAACAATGTGTGTCCCATTACCAGCACTTAGAAACAATAAAAGAATGATAACTACTGTAATTTTACCTGACTTGTGAGGAACAAAACAGATACAGCCAGGCAATTACACTGTATAGGATATGATAGTACAGGAAGCAACAGGATACCAGTTCAAAACTGCAAGACTCACTGAGGAACATCTTACCATATATTTACCCAGTAGCCAGCATCCATTCTCTTTAAAAATCCCACTTAAACAACAGATCAGATCACGTAGAAAGTGCAAATGAAATGAGTTGTTTTAGGAAGATAGGTTGATTCCTGTGGTCCCTGGCTCGGTTGTCAGTAAAAGGGAAGAAAATGTAAAACATCTATCCAATTATTTCAGTTAATATACAAGCATTAGGCATTCAAATTCCTAATTAAGAGACAACATGCCCTGTCAGGCATCTGCATGGGCTATTGAACATTGCCTAGATTGTTCCATAATTATCCTGGCTTAATAGCTCTAAAAATGTAAGCAATGTGCATCCATTGAGGAAATGCACTGCTTATCACATGAGGAGGAACAGCACACAGAACATGCTCTGCTACCATGTATTTGTGCTGCAGGTTTTTAATGGAACATAGTTTAATTAACAGCAGGCAGCCTCGGCTTAGTAGCTGGCTGCTGTTGGCAAGGAGGAAATGTAACTCACATATCAAAATGTATTTCCATGGCCAGATTTAAACGTGTAAAACTGAACTGCTGGAAGTGCTCCATTTCAGATTCCAGTGTCAGTTAGGCATCGAAAAGAAGAGATATCATGCACAAAAATATATATTTGCAGCGATTTCAGCGTGTCAGTTTTCAAGCCCCGTTTGTCGAAATCTTTCATTTTGCAGCCCCTCCTCACCAAAATAAAAAAAATTCAGCATCCTTTAGGGCAGTCATGTTGTCAAGGAAACATATTTTTGCCATCTTCTATGATTTGCATTGTCAGTAAACTTGCTACAATTTCCTTCTTTTTGAGCCTGATGCCTGTGTTCAAGAGTTGACCAACGAAAGAAGCAGCCATAGCATCAAGATGTCTATCCTTTCATACTCTCTGACAAGGCCAGGCAAATCATTGATGTATTTGCTTGGATATATTCTCTTTCTCAAAAAAAAAGAAAAAAAAAGAAATATTTCAGCTGTTTGAAACAGATTTCTTCTGCCTTTTAACCAATAGGTTTTGTTTCGGAAAATAGGATGTTTTGAGGACTTCATGTGCCTTTCTCTTTCTCTCTCTCTCTTCTTTTTCTCTTTGCTTTTAATAAGATTGATGGAGAAAAGGAAAGACAAAGAAAAGGCCATTTGAAAAGCACAGTGGAAATATGAAGAAGTTTGTAGATTAGCTGAAAACCAAACCCTATTTTTTCAGCACAGTTTTCGTTTTAGCTAAAACCCTAATTCTAAGTTAAAAATGTAACAGTCTTTGGCTGAGTTTACTTTTAAGACACCTGTACATGCATATTGCACGAGGTGTAGCTCCTTCAAATCTGTTTGCTTTCACCAGATGAAGGACTATAATGTGTAAATTTGGCAGGCTTGGGATGTTCCACACAGCAGAGAGAAGGAGCTACCCTTCAGCATTCCTCTTGAGACTACCAGGAAGAATTGGAACACTTCTCTGGTTTCCCTGTAGACTGACATCCTATAAATAAATAACATTAATAAATATATCTTCTTATCTGGGTTAGATCCAGGACAGTTGAGTTGATTTAACAGGTTTTAGATGGATTTTTTTTTTTTTAAATATCATGGTAGGTATTATTGTTAGAGCATCTAATTGTGAAGTTTCAACTCTTCAAAGTGAAGAGTGTTGTGAAGGAATCTCATGTCTATTTTGCCAGCACTTGGTGTGAGACAACTTTTCTTGTTATGTTCTTCTAAGCAGGATAACTATGATTTTGAAAAATTTTGTTCATTCACTTGTTTTTTTTTCTGTCCCTGCCTATATACAGCTACAGTTCTGCAGGCTGTAGCAGAATATATTAGGCCTTAGCTGTGTATTTTCTAGTCTGGAATTTGACACCATAATGGGTATTAAATATACATGGTTTTTTTTCTTTGCTGTAAACTTTTTATTAATTAAATAGGATGAAAGTAATTATCCATCTGCAGGTGCCACAGGAATGTCAGTCCAAACGACAGAATTCACAACATATATTTTGGCCGAACTGTTCTTGTCAAAAATAGATAATTATAATTTTTAAAAATACCTACATATAATATTATTTAATTTTTTAATGAAGTTCAACAATGAACTTTAGAAAAATTAAAGTGATATATTTAAGCACTATTTTTAGGTCTCAAATCCTTTTTCTTTCCTTTCCCCTTCTGGTACAAAATTTTAAACAATCCCTTTTTTGGTCTCAAATCAGAAAAAAAAAAAGTTTTCAACAGGAGAAAAATTCTTGTTCTTTGTGAGATCACAAGATAATTAAGACACTTAGCAGTATAGGTCACTTAACCATATAAGGTTTTTTCTGCTGTGGACAGGGGTAACCTTGCAGATTAAAATTCATAATGAAATGTATTTTCAAAAGTATTGTGGTGAATTCAGAACATTTGTGCACCCTTGCACTTGAAAATCTCACCCGGCATGTGTAAACGATTGGAAAGTAAATTGTAATAAACATATGGTTTGTTTTTTTATTTTATTTTTCCACTCTGCAAAGTAGCAGTAATGTGAACACTGCACTTTGGATCCCTCTAACTTCTGCACCACAAGGAGCTGGGAGGTCTTCTGTGGAGGGATGAGACAGCATTCTCACTGACACAGCAGTGACACAAGATACAGACCTGGGATTGCTTAAGGGATCTCAAGACCTCTGAGAGCCTTTTGAGCTGCAAGACAAGTGGACTTCACTCTAATTGCTTGTTAATATTCAGGACAGTGTTAATTACTCCCGTGGTAAACATCTCGTGGTACTTTGAAGCCTTTTTTTTTTGCCATCTTTTGCTTTCCAGGTTTGAGATGGAGAGAACACCTGGAACCACTGGAGCAAGCCAGGGATTCCTGGTTGAAAGCTTTGCAGATTATTTCTCCAAAGGGTTATATGAGAGAGGAAGGGAGGTAAAACTCAACATTTGGATGTATAACTTTGACTGTGGAAGAGAATAAGTTTGAACTCAAAGGCCAAAGGCAGTGAAGATGCCCAGTCTTTATGGTTGTGTGGAAGACAGCTCTACACACTCCCTTTGCTAAACACATTTATTTTGGGTTACTTTTTGCAAGCTACTACATTATCTGCCTTCTCGAGTTCAACTTCTGAAAAACTCGTTTCTTCTGGATTGCTAAAGTGCAGATTCTCAGAATCACTCAGAGGAGGCAGCTCCCAAGAAACGGCTACAAACAGCTGCTTCCTGCAGCTGGAAAATTTTTCTGTGCCAGGTCAGACCTTCTTCTAGTAAACCACTAATATTCATGAATAGCCACTTGATTTCCACAGGAAAGTTTATACATTTGAGTGCCTCACTGCACTGGATCTTATAGTAAATATTGCAATAACAGTCTCTTATTGTAGGTAGGCATAAATTGTAGGCTTGTGTTGTTCAAAGAGTTATACATATGTAAGATACAACTCACATGAGGTTCAGTGTCAAGATTATTGGCTGTCCCTGTGACATGGGATTCATCAAATTTGGTTGAACAATTTGGGGGGTGTATTGTTTTGTTGGTTTTTTTCCCCTAAGAAAGATTATTTACAAATAAAAAGGTAAAAAAATACCTATGGTATATGGGTAGCTATGAAATGTCAGTGAAGAACATGGCTTCAAACGAGGGTCCACTGAGAGCAGCTAAATTTATTTTTAAAATGAGGACTTATGGGGACCATGTTAAGCACTTGGTTTCACCCCACTTTTTCCCCTCAGACAAAATATGTACTGCCAGGAACAAAGCGAGAAAATTGTTGGATTTTTTTGTTTGTTTGCTTGTTTTGCTTTTTTATTTGTTTGTTTGTTTGCATTAGATCATTCAAAGTCTTATTTGCTCCATAAAGTGCAGTCATATAAAGATCCCACTGGAAGTTCAAAACTTTTCCAAAATCAGGAAGAAGGGCACAGCAAAATAGTTATTAATAGGCAAGAGAACTCATTATATTTTATATTACAGAAATTTGTAAACTAGGTTCCATTAAAAGAGTGTTTACCAGCACTGATCTTTGGAAGTGCAGCATCTGCCTTGTTAAGTGTTCACATTTACTGACTCATTGTTTATAAACTCAGGTGTTTTGAAGACAAGAGGTATTTTTTACAATAAGCAATTCTGCTTTGAGACAGAGAAGTATAAATCAACTTATTAGATATCATCTGCATAGAGAGCTATGAAAAAGACCTCAGGGAGAAAAAAATACAAGACTGCTGTAATTTGTAGTTTGGGGAAGCATATATAAATATCTTCAGGCACAAATTTAGATGGTTTACCAGAAAACAATAGTAATTTTCTCAGTACAAGGGGCAAAACACCCCACCCACTAGCTGGTTTCCTAAAAAATCTCTACTTCTGGTCAGCATAAATTCTATGCTTATATTTATTAAAAATAATTGAAAAGAGTATGAAGGAGTCTACTCTTTTTTAAGGGATACAGGTACAAGCCAATGAAATAAGATTGCGGTGGCTTTTTCATATCTTCTTCACATCTTCATACTTTCTACCTTATCCTACACTAAAAAAAACAAAACAAATTGCTTAAATGTTTTGTTAAGTCTTACTTATCTCTTAGGTGTTTCAAGGAATTTATTTCATATGGCTCCTCCACAATCACATGTATTTTCATATGCTTTTCATACCCCTGTCACTTATTGATTACAACTCATTTCTCGTACTTGACTCCCCTGAAAAAGAACTCTGTGTCAGTGTGCCTCTCACAAATCAGGTAACAGTGCAACTGAGCTACTTTCCTGATGAGCCCTATCAGGCCCATTTTTAGAAATGATGTAAAAATGTAAAAATGATACATTTCCGCTTTTTTTCAGGAGAAGATATTTTAAATCCTGCCTCATATTATGTTGCATATAATCTTTTAGGAGTGTACCATTATCCTTTTCCAAAGTACACTGTAGCATATAGGTACATCAATGCAGACTCTGAATCTCATCTGGGGAAGAAACAGGTTTAGTGGTGGTCATCTTTGTATTCATGAGGGTATCAGAAGAGTGATGCATCAAAACTGTGTTATTGTTTTGTTGGTAATGGTGTTTCTGGCTCATCTGAAATTATGAAGTGTTTTGTAGCCATAGGGAAATCTTTCGAATGAAACAGGTATATTGGCTGGTAGCAGAACCATTTTCTAGAGGAGAACCTGGTACAGTAATACCCTTCTCCAACCTCCACACATGGGCTGAACTGTTAAAACATGTTCCTCGCATTGTTCTCCCTTGCTGATGATAGAAAAATAATATTGTCCAGATATGTCCTGCCCTCAGATGCAAAAGATCAAGACTAAAAGAAGAGAATGGGGGCCTACAAAGAAAACTTGATGGTTCCCCTCTGCCCCTTCAGCTCTGGCCTTAGGTGCATGATGGCCTCTAACAGTAATCACACTACTAAATTACTTATCCCTCCTGTAATGTTGAAATGGTTTTGCTTCAGAGATCTGATAATAAATCATTGTGTTTCCATTGTAGTCTCCTTCATTTGCCTTATCACATAATGGTGAGAAGTGCTAAAGCACTTTTCCAGTTTTGTGGCCTCATCATACCTCAATATGTTCATGACTAGTGACCCAAGCCAACCTCATTGTTGCTCTGAAACCCATGAGTAACTTTTCTCTATTTAATTACCAAATGCAACAAACTTTGAATTAGGTAGTTTCTGTGTAAAAAATTAAAGTGAAGGGATACAAACTTTAATCAACTCAGTCTCTCAGTTCTGTCTAGTATCTGATGTTTATTGCACAAAACTGAGATCCAGCACATCATACATATGATAAATTTAATCCCATGTTTAAAGTGCTTTGCTATTCTACCTTGTGTGTGCATAAGGGTCATGGAAAGCAGGTTGAGAATGAGAAAAAGAAGTATAATTCCCTGTACTCTGAAATACTTCCTTGTACAAGTCTCTTCCTTTGTAATCCGCCTGAAAAACATGGTTGACAGCCTTGTTTTCTCCCTTCTTTGTTCAGTCTGTCTAACATAAACACTAAACTCTGCAGTCAAGACTATTAATTCTCACACATTAGAACAAGGGGCCTGGGCCAAAGTCAGTTTTCCTCTGCTACAGGAAAGAAAAATAATTATTAGATAGTTATTTCAATATGGTTGTCTCAGGCTAATCTCCCCAGGCGTAGGATAAATATAAGTCAGCTTGATACTTTTTATATCTTTAAGATACGACCTGCCTTCCCCAACCAGACATTTTAATATCTTCCTCGGGTGCTCATTATCCCTTGTTTTGATTATTGTATTTTTGTTACCTTAGCAAACATGATCATATTCATGCAGAGTGCTGCTGCAAACAGCACTCTGCCAATCACCTGTTCTGTCCATAAGGTACACATATGCATCTTCAGTGTCAGGTATTTCATAGCTAACCTTATCCTACCTGTAGCCTTTCACTGAATGCACAATCCCCAGGTCCATAAGTCTTCATTTTTCACCAAGAAGGTTTTAGAAAAGCACCTCTGACTTTCCTCTCAAAGCTGTTCCTTGTCCTCAGGAGGAGTAACCTGAAAACATTTACAGTTAGCTCAGTGTTTTCTTTCAGATTTCTCAATAAAACTCTGAAGTGCCAGAATACCTGTAAACCTTCATAAAACACTGATGAAATATAGTGAGGATGACACCCCATCAAAGCCCTATACAGTGGCTTTTTGTACTCTTGATTTTTCCCATTAAGCAGTTCACTTCTATTATCCCTCATACTGTAACCTGTTGGAGGCAAAGACCATTTTTGTATTTAATATGGCAGTGGGCTGGTCCATGAATACAGTACATAGTGTTATACCAGTAATAATTGTAACTGAAAGAAGTCCCAAAACCTATTATTTAAAATAAGTCTATAAATAAACATAACAATATATTTTTATAAAACATCATATATTTATATGTATATATATCTTTAAATATGGATGGATATATATTTGGTATTACAATAAATACAAACTCAGTAATTCTAGACATTTAAATACTGCAAAAATAGCTCAAGTCACCAGTTCCTATAAAAATAATCTCAAATCTAATAAACTTAAAAACAAGGGCATGCTATTAATAGACCTCTGACCATGAAAATACCATGTCAGATCCTGGACATGAAACAATGAGATTTCATCCCCATAGATAATTTTCTTCTGGACCACAGTCTTGTGTAGTTTTAAGGCTCTGCCTTATTTTATTCAACTGAAAAATAAAGTTGGTGTATCCCCGATTATTTTCTGGACAGACTTGAAGACAAGGAGGTCAGATTTGTGTGTTTAAGTATTTTTTTAAGTAATTTTTTAAATGTTCTTAGCTGACAGGCTGAGAACAAAAATTTTTTTTCCCCAGTCTAAAAAAGCACATAAATGAATCATGCTCTTAGTGTCAGCAATTTGAAAACAGCAGAAAAAACTGTATGGAGAGCACCTGTGATGGTGTAAGTCACCTAAACCACAAAGGAACTTCTGTTCAATCTTTCTCTCTCACATGAGAGCATACATACATACAGGTGGGCCAAAGCACCAGAATACCAGTGTCTGCCCAATAAAACTGCTATTAATCTCTGCCAGAAACATACCTGATAACATATTTTTTAAAATTTTCCTTGTTTGACAAATGAGATATCTCAAGGTACCTTGAATAACTGTTGTTTTTTTTTTTAAAATTACTTTTTAATTTTTTAAAAAGCAAGAGACTTTAGGCTCCTCATAATCAAGTCCCCTGTGAGAACCTGGATGCAACTAGGTCTCATGACTTGCTTTATGCCCTGGGCAAAGGCTGGTCTGAGAGAAGTTCACATTGCATTATGGAAAATCCTCCAAGAAACTTGGCCTTCAGAAAAAAAGTTGAAGGCTGAACCCCTATTCCCATGAAAAAAAAATGCTGTTTAATGATTTACTGAACAATTTTAAAGTAAAAAAATTTATCCTCTTGCAGCAAAACAAAAAGCACTCTTGCACTTCTTATGCCAGATGAACATAGTCCAGCAGATTTTTCCTGGATGGAGGTATTGGGGGACTGAGATACAACACTGCACAAATAAGATTGATGGATATGGGACTGTCTGGTCCTCTCATACAGTGTCCCTACTCTGTACTTAGCCATGGTCAGGACCTGTCCTGCATTACAGTGCATATGAATGAGGTGGAGGAATGATGTTCTTATCTCCAGCTCCCCTCTATGAAAGGGAGATGCTCAGAGATAAAGTAACAGAGCAGTCCCAGAATGATGCTTTTCCTTCTAGATCAGCAAAAAACTCAGTGCAACCATAGTTCTAAGCCAGAGACTGTTCTTGTGACTCTATAATAGTTTCAGTTAAACTTTCCTTTCATTGGTTTCCCAGACTTTATTTTGAAACCATTTATATTTTTGAACGCTACCACATCATGGAGCAAAAAATAATCACACTATAGCTACAATTTGCATGGCAAATTACTTCCTTCATGTTATATCTTTTTTTTGGTCTCTATATGTAAAGGTCCAGGAAACAAAGATCTTCTATGCTAAGTAGGTGTGATTGACTTCTTTTTCAAAGCAAGAATAGAGTAGGGGAGGTACAATAGAAGCAAAAGCACTTGCTGGATTTCTGATGGAAATGTGTGACCTGTGGGATCCCCATAAAACATTTGCCTAAAAGTTCTTTTCTCTTCTTAAGGAAGGCTTCAGCAGGAGATTTATGTTTGCCTAAATAAATGGAGGCATTCAAAGTGGTCAGTTATGGGAATGACAGAGGAAGACAGTTTCTAGCACTCTGGCAGGAAGGTGCCATCATGCAGTCTGGGAAGCAAGTCTGCAAAAAAATGCTACGACTCAGCCTTCAAAACATCCCTAGTGTGTCTGCAGGAGTGCCAGTAGCACAATTAGCAAGTGTTTTGTGTCTACTTACAAAGAGCAGAATATCAAAACTGGTAATTTTTGAAGGGAACATCCCTTAAAATGTGTCTCTCACATAACTTGCTGTTCACTTGTACGGTGCAAGGCAGACCACACCATGGAGACATCGTGAGGAAGGCATATGAGGTAAATCCAGGATACCTGTGAGTTTTAGGAAGTCACCTGGGTTTTAGTGAGGATCCTGGTCTAGAGGAAGCTGTTCCTGCCCACCGTAGGGGGTTTGGAACTGGATGACCTTTAAGATCTCTTTCAACCTAAACCATTCTATGATTCTCTGATTAAGGGGACTTCTGAAAACATAATACTGCTGTGCAGCCTGTGAATTGCCCCGGCTCTGACAATCCCATAACCCAGAGAATGCTCATTGCCTTTCTGCACCCTGCTGCTGACCCCAGCATTTCTGCAGGGATCTGTCAACCCAGCCATGTGCAGCAGAGCTGGAGGCAGGCTCCCCCCTCAGCTCTGTACGACTTCTGTGGCCTGTGACTGCCCAGATGTGGCACTGGGCCAGCCCCAAACGAAACATGAACCTCGGGTGGGTGAAAACTGCTCTTAATTCCAAACTCGAGATGCTCCAGGGGAGTCTGAAATTAAGCAAAACACATCTGCCCATCCCTCATTATTGTTGTTGTTCTCGTTGTTATAACCTTTCGTTACACTGATCCACATTTTTGTTCCACGATGTGAGTATGTGAGAGGCTGGAAATAGTCATTAAAATGCGATAATGTTTAAAATTCTAGCACATTAACACTGACATTTTGGCTTCTAAACAATCTCAGGTAATGAAGGTCAATACAAGCAAACAGTCTGTCTATGGCCCTTCGTTAGAGGCTTTCTGTGCTTGGACTTCACAGCAGGGGACTGTCAGGCAGTGTTTTCCTCTGTGCAGCTTCTCTCCAAGTGCTTGCTGCAGCTGGCTTCAGCATATGGTAGAATATGAAGATATTTTCTGGGGTCCACTGCCTCAATCACTGTTTAATGATTAATTACTGCAGGCTGGTGTCAGGGTGAGACATTCAAGGCTTCAGGCAAAAGTCTTAACTATAGAAAATGACAGCAGGCAGGATTTTGCCAAAATGAGTAACTTTGCACTGCTAGTTCTAATGGTTTGCACTGCCTTTTCATCCATTTGTAAACAGCAAGATGGTAAAAGACTGAAACTATCAGGCTGTAAATGCCAACAATAATAAGAAATTGTTCCCAGAGAGAGACTTAGAATGCTTGGTCATGTTGAGAAAATGCTATAACTAGATCTCTTGGAACAAAGTGGGGACTTCTGGGCTACCTTCCCTCAGACCCACTCCAAGCAGGAATGAACTCAGCCTCCAACCACTAGGACAAAAAAGAAAAGTACTCTCAGAGACAGTGAGACTGAGGCCCAGAGCAGCTGTGAGGGCGAGGAACTGAACCTGGAAGTCCCAGCTCTGTCATGGCTGTTGGTATGGAGATCACGCTGCTTTCTGGGCCCAGTCTGGAGCCAGGATCAACCCTGCAGGGAGCTCCTGGAAAGCCCACAGCCCCTCATGGGGCATAGAAATACAGCATCCCCATCAGCACTGACACCTGGGGCTATGTTAAGGGAGCTGGAACATAGTCCTATGGTCTACAAGGATATTGGGGAGATAGAAAGCTGCCTTTGCTGTATCTTGTGGTTCCACACTGTTCACAGCCCCAGTGTAGGAGAGACTGTGGTCCCTTGAGCCTCAACCTTGTGATCAGCAACCCTCCCCTCCAGTTACATCAGCCTCAAATTGATGTAATGAGGACATAAGGGATCAAAGCTGTTTAAAGGCTTTTGTTCAGTTCAATTAGAAATGCATCTTAAAACCCATTAATTTGCTTGCATGACTCTTTATGTGTATAAAACTATCCATAAAGATACAATTATCTCCCACCTACAAAGATAAGAATTGTATGTGTGCTTTAATAAAGCCTAGGTTAATTTTCTTCAGATTGCCCCTCATCAGAAATGCAAAATGAGTGTAAATGATACAATTCACATTTAGTATCATGTTGCAACTGCTTTGTGCTTGTGCCAGTGAGTCTACAGAGCAAAAGAGAATTAGATCTTTTATCTCAAGTGCCTTTGTCTTTGATAAAAACATAAAAAACACTTACTTTGAAGATGGAGCGTTTCACAGCGTATAGCTTGGGATTCCATCTTTCTTGGGCAGAACCATTACAGAAGCCAAAATCTCACCATCCTCTTTCAAGTGAATGTAGAACTGATCAGCACTGGGAATGCTTTTGGTGATTCTGTGAATATATTTTTCTTTCCCAGGGAAAAACAAGATCCAATATTGTTGACTGTTAAAAGCCAAAAGAAAGTTCATATTTTGGAAAAGAGAAGCAAAAGAAATCACTTTCCTTTCTTCTGCAAACATATCAAATAATTTCTAATTAAGTAAATAAGAAAATCCTGTAAAGTATATTTGTTGCAGGAGAGGTTATTTTTTGAGGAAACAAAATTGACTCACTTTAAATGAATTTACTGCCTTACAAAGGTATTTTATTTTCATGAATTAAATAAATTTTTCGCAGTGCATATGAAAATTCTTTTCTGTCCCTTCAGGTTACAAAGTATGAAGAAGATTCAGTTGTCTACTAATAAAAAACTAATTTTAGCTGCATACAATCTTTAGTCCTTTTATTATCATGGAAAGAGAATGATGCTAAGTGAGAAGCAGCAGAGAATTAATGGGCAGGTTACCCAGCTTGTACAAGTCACAATAAAATGCAACATTATTTGTCAGTTTTTAATGTAATATTAACTGGTGATGGGTGAACCACAAAAGGTTGAGAGACTGTTTGAATAATCACCAGAAGCGTAGATATTTACTTAAAATTTATCTGAATGTCTAAACACTGTAGACTTGGGATAAACTTAGTGCAGTTCTCTAGGTAAAAAAGGGTGATGACATAAAATGCCACACTTTGGAAATGAGACACTTGGGTTTTTTTCCATGAGGACTGGAAGTACTGTGAAAACATCTCTACTTCTTCTAATTTTAAAACTAATATGACTTCTCGATAAATTATTGGAGCTTTTTTTTTAATCAAAAAGCAAACTTGTTACGTGGATAGAAAATTGTAATCCATTATAATTTTTGTGATCTTAAATACTTAAAAAAAAATTAGGAAACAAATCCTTGGAGCAATTTCAAGACCCATCAGACACAAAGGCACAATCTGTGGCTCAGGACATTCCTTACCTGCAGGTTGTGGGTCACTAAAAGGGTATTTTACTGAAATATCTCTGTGTGTGTTTCACTGGGAAACATCTGAACTTTTGGTGTCATGCAAACCCATCCCTCCTATGATGAGTGGAGCCAGGAAGTGACCAGTAGCCCCACTTGACATGAGATACCCAACAAGATCTTGTTATCTTCTCTCTAGGTAGGCAGCCTGTGCCCACCAGCAACAGCCAGATAACTTGGTCAGAATGGGGCCAGTCACTTCAGAACCAGGTGCCAAAGGAACAAGAAGGCATTTCCTTTAATAAACAATTTGTGGTGTTGGTACTGTCTAAGGATAGGGTTTGATTTGTCAGGGATGGGAGGAAGGGGATAAGGGAGCCTATGTTCCCCAGGGTACCGCACTGCTGTGAATTCATTCACAGGGTATTCAGTCTGCCCAAAACCAACATGGAGCTGCTGAATGTGGCAGTGACAGGAGAATAAACCTTTATGTAAATAACTTTCAAGATGAGTCTCTCATTATTAATGCAGACAGTACCAAAGGGAAAAGCAAACAGTATTTGGCAGCAGGAAATTTAAATGAGAATGTCATTAAGGAATTCAGTCTACAACCTGGAAAGTGGTGCACAGCAGGCCCAGCTGACTTCTCTGCATCTCTTACCTTTGGCATCCATTAAACACAGAGGAGATATTTTGGGTGAACTAAGTATGTGTCCCCAAGTGAGGAGCTCTACTTGCAGCAAATAACAGATTTGCCAGAAGGTGAGTATCAGCTTCTGGCAATTTGTCACCATGGGCGAATGATTTCTTGGATACCATCTCTACTCACGTTCTGTGAAACTGCAGGAAAAGCAAGACCCATATGGAGTCAACATCCTCCATAAAGAGGATGGGAGGAGTTTGACTAGAAAGTAAAGCCCAGATGGAGTTTTGGTACAGAACTCTGCAAGGCCAGTGCATTCAGGCTTAGCGAGCTTCTTGTCACATTGCAAAGTATACAGGTTATCAGTGTAGCCAGGAGCAAAATCTGTGCCCTTGCTATCTAACATTTGTAACTCCACCTGCTACCACCTGGAAGTTCCTAATACATCAAAAGAAGGACAGAAATCAAAACAGAGATGAACAATGAGTACACAAAAGAATTCTAAACCGTAGTTGCCTTTATTTTGGGTTAGCAGAGCTCATGATTAGCATCATCAGACACTATTCAGGTTTATGTCAGGCCAACCTTAAATCTTCAAGCAAAAATTCAAGGGAAACTCAAACATTAATCATCTTCCTTTGAAAAGAAAATAAAAGTGATTAACATGCTGTTGCAATTGTGTTATTGTCACTATCTTGTGCTTTAGCTCCTCCACTCCAGAAAACATCTAATATCATTTTAGACTACCTGGGAACACTTCCCATTGCCTATCTGCCATTTCATAAGAGAGCAGGACTCTCAGAGGTGTCATGTCACATCTACCAGCATTGTGATGATGCCCAGAATCTGCTAGGTTTCCAGGTGACTGAATATGTTTAAAAACAAAAGGGCAAGAGTATGATTTTTCTGAGATTAAGACTCCCCAGTAGCCTAAAAATGGTAGAAATTCTTAAAAGATTTAGGTGAACACTAGATTTTTGGATGCCACCCTGCGAAAGAATATATGCAAGATCTCCGATCTCGTTTAGTTGAGCTGGCATATTTATATCCCAAATTTTATGAGGCTTGAGCTTTCAGAGTAGGGGTGTTATGATGAGTTAACACCACTGCTTAGATTGTTCACCAGCCAAATAGCAAAATTTCTTAATGTCATTTTATGGGACTTATAAGACATTAAACTAAATATGATTGCTGCTCCATAAAACAGAACAGTTCTCCATATACTGTATGTATGCAAATACAACATCCTATCTCAGCCTCCAGTGCCCGTAGTAAGTTATCCTTAGAGTTTAGACTGAATATCTATTATTGGTTTACATGCCCCTATATCTTTGTATTTCACATAACGAATAAAAAGAGAAGCTTTTGAAAAAATAGGAGTGATGTCTTCTGTGCCTGACCATGCAGCTGAGAAGTTTTTCTCTTTCAGCAAAAGAGAGGTACATTTGTCCAATTGAAACACATTTTAAAAATGCAGAAGAGGTGGATTTTCAAAACCAGGCAGGTGGGATATTCAATGAATGGTTTCTTTTTAAATCCACTCTCATATGAGGCCAAACACTCCCATGGATCCATGGACAAGGTAACCACAGTATCTAGAATCAATAGATCACACTAATAAAAAGAATATCAAGTGAAGGTTCGAACATAGTTATGGTTTAAAAAAGTCTCTTTCTACCAGGAATGAGAAGAATGGTTTTCATCATAATTATCTATTCTAGAAATTGAACATCTAAGCATATTGTCTAGTCGTGCAAAGAAAATTTTCAACAGAACAGTTCTGTTTCTGCAGTTCTGTTTCCCTCCCAAATTATATCCTACGATGGGGGAGACAACCTTAACACAGGACCATTACTAAAGTCCTATCTTTGATGTTAGATATTGAACATGAAATAATTATTATTCTTTTCCAATAAGTTCTAATTTGGAATGCATTGAATCTGGAGCATTCACCAAATAATGCCTGAGCTGAATATTATGATTCTGAGGGCAGAAACATGCATGTTTTTAAAAGGTGGGATTTTAAAAGAAAGAAGAAATGAATCATCAGTTTATGAAATCACCAGCATATGAAAATCACCAATTAATGAATGCATAAGTTAGATAAATTCTGAAAAAAGTCATGTGTGCTACTTAAAGTAATAATTCATGCAGCTACTGATCTTGGCAGCATTACAGAGGTAACATTTTTACAGGGTTAAGCTGTCTTTGAACTTTTCTATAATATATTAGGTGCAAACAGACGTTTCTTCTATATCAAACATACATGTCTTTTATTTCTTTACTTAAAAGATATCTCAAATTATGGCAACTGTAAGGAAAAAAATCCTCTCCGTTCTCCTTTATTACTCCTCATCACAATAATTTAAGATATTAAAACCAGTAAGCATTTTTCCACATCCTGTCTTTTTTAGCTTCTCTGTCTGAAATCAAATGGTCTTGGACTGGTGGTACTGTTTAATCATCATATGAATCTGTACCTCTGTCTCTGAAGCTAAAGTATTAGTAATTCAGAGTACAACATACAAAAACTGAGACTTGAAAAGACTTACCTCAAACCCATTGGCTTGTAGAAGTGATGCTGAATTCACAACACTCAACAAAATGTATACGAGAATGAAAAACAAAAAAATTATTGATTGTCTTCCTGGGATACCCTCAGAGATGTTTAAAGAGGATAATGCCTAGTAATAATATAATAAGAGAAGTAAAACAGAAGAAACAGCAGAAGAGGGAGCTCTGACAATAGAACACAGGTTTGTGTGGGGTTTGTTTGTTTTTTGCAGAGGCTTCAGGATCACATTCAGCCTACTGTGTCATTACCCCAGTTGAAATGGGCTGGAGCACTGAGTATTCTTCCTAGATGTAATGAATATCTACCTATATCAACAGCCTTTGAAATGATTAGCAAGGCAACTTTGTGGATAACCCTGGGAAAAAGAAGATAATTTGCTATATATGTGTCATCTCTTTTATAATAATTTGCTGCAACTGTTTAGCTGTTCTTTCAGAGAGACTCTAATATTGTTGTTTGGTGGGTTTTTTTCGTTAGCCTGAGAACAGGCTGGAGAACTGTGTATGGAGAACTGTAGAGATACATGAGTAAAACTGCCATTGAACTTAGAGAAGATTGTTCCTACATATAAAAATTAGGCAAATCTGAGCATAGGTGTCATAAAATTAATTCCATATCTTCTTCATGCATTAGAATAAAAGTTCAAGTCTTTGATTCAGTTCTTTTCAGTGTTAGTGGCAGATATTACCGCAAAAAAATTAATAGGGCTATCTCACCGACTTCACTAGGAATGGGCTCAGTCCCCAAACTCAGTCCCTAAAGCTCTGCTGAAACATAAATGTCACTGTTATGAGGGAATACTCAATATATTTTGTTCTCTGAGGTATATCAGTCTCTGAAGCTGTTTTAATGAAAGTTGATAGAAACTCGGGAGAAGTTAGTTGATACTTCCTGAATATCTTCAATGAGAAAAAAACACAAAACGCATTTTACCTTCCCCTAATTCTGTCACATTGTCTTTTGGCTGGTTTCTATGAAATATGTGCTGTGCTTACTGCACAGATGTCTGAAATCAATGGTTTAACTGGTGTAAGAAATCTGGATTAGGTGCTTCTCAATCAACTGTCCCTGGGTTGGAAGTTTCAGTGTGCAGGGTTACACTAATTCTGGGTCCATACAGTTCCTTTTTTAATGAGATTCCCAAAGGACTGCAGCATTACAGCTCAAATTTCAGTAGATACAAGAACCCAGATTTCTATTAATTCTAAATCGTAACAGTAGTCGTTAAGCTGACTTGCTTTACAAGTCCTAAAAACCAGGTAGAAATAAAGAATTTTCAGTGCAAATCGTATAAGGAGATGCTGAGCCCTCAAAGCAATGTTCTACTATATCTGTACCACTGATACATGACCAAATAATAGACAGTCTATGATGAAAACAATATACATGAACATTATTTATTTGATTCAATTATGTGGTTTCATGTAAACAGGATTCAAGCATATTGTGTCCTGGAGGTCTGCTCTGCTTTACAAAACCTTTTCATTTTCTCCCTTCTTTATAAACTATTTACCACGCCTCTTTGTTCTAAAAATGAGAGTAAATGTTTTGCTTTATAATCTTACTTTTTTGACTAAATAAAAGTTGTTGCATAAAGTTTTAATATCATTTTAAAATATGTCCTTGTAGAAGTTGCCATAAATGTCGACATTTTCAGCAGCATGAATTTATGATGACACTGAATTTTTACGGCACTATAAAAGTCCATAGTCATGATGACATCTACAGCTGCCTTTTCACTAAAATATAAGAAACTATATTAAGACACATAGTTCAACATTTCCATGGACCTTAAGGAAGGAACTGTATACACTTATGAGTGCTCACAGCAGTCTCAAGATGGAATGGAGGTAACAACCTGTGATAATTTAGCTGCTAAGTCTTTCTTATTTAAATGGAAATCTGAGGAGGGTTCTTTTGTTCCTCTTTAGGTTTTATTTTCTTCCATTGATCAGGGCAAAAATTGTACTTATGTACCTTGAAAATCAGCTTGAATTGAGGCATTATTCTGCCAGGTAAAGGTTATCAAAGAACCTGCTTGCCTCCCCCACATATGCAGCATTCATCTTCTCAGGAGAACGGACTGTTTGCACAGGTAAGGGTGTGGACCCTAGTGAAGGTACATGGATACAGTCCAGCTTCATAGAGGAGTAAAATGCAACTCCATTATGCATTGGTTTTATCCCAACTAGGAGCACTGGAATAATGCATCCCAGCAATGCATAAGTATACTTTGGGGTACAAAGCCTCTCCCTATGACTTGGTTCTGAGCGAAAGGAGAACTGCTCCCATGGGCTGGAAGCAATAACCCATACTCCTAATGAACCTGTGATTTGGGCTACTGAGAGACCAACACCCTCAGTTTATGAATTCTAGCCACTCCAGCCACTAAGTCAAGTTTGTGGGGGTGTCCAGCTGAAATGCCTCAATGCAAACACACAAAGCATGGGGAATAGGCAAGAGGAGTTAGAGAGGTGCACATGTCTTCAGGGTTGTCATCTTATTGACCTCTCAGGGTCGTTGTGGGATGGCTCCTGTGACTGGAGTGTTGGAATGGAAAGGTACAGGCAGGGGAGATGAGGAGGGGTTGTCACCTTCTAAGCCAGTGACCCTCTGAAGTGCATGGCACAATATTTGCCCCGATCAATGGAAGAAAATAAAACCTAAAGAGGAACAAAAAGAACTCTCCTCAGATTTCCATTTAAATAAAAAAGGGGAATGGATGAGGGGCCAACCAAAAGCTTATGGGTCAGGATTAAAAGGAAAACGTGCTGCCATGAGATCCCACCTGGAGTACTGCGTTCATCTCTGGGGCTCCCAGCATAGGAAGGACATGGACCTGTTGGAATGAGTCCACAAGACAATCAGAGGGGTGGAACACCTCACCTATGAAGACAGGATTCTATTAAAGAGTTGATGTTGTTCCAACTGGAAAAGGGAAGGCTTTGGGGAAACCTTATAGAACCCTCCAGTACCTAAAGGAAACCTCGAAGAGAGCTGGAGAGGGACATTTTACAAGGGCAGGGTAGATTTAGATCAGATATTTAGGAAAAAATTCTTTACTGTGAGGGTGGTGAGGCACTGGAACATGTTGCCCAGAGAATTTATGGATGACCCATTCCTGGAACTTTTCCAAGCCAGGTCGGATGGGGCTTCGAGTAACCTGGTCTAGTGGAAGGTGGTTCTGACCATGGAAACGGGGGTGGAAATATATGATCTTTAAGGTCCATTCCAACCCAAACCATTCTATGATTCTATGATTACTATGTTATGAATCCACCCTTAAGTCTAGATGTAGCCAGAGCTCCTGGTTTTCATTTTGCAAACCTACAAAAAGTCCCTCAGAGACACCAGAAATCTCCATATGTTCTGTAACTAAAAAACAAAAGGTTGCACTTCTATGTAGTATTCCAGTAAATATGCACTTAAATATGAAATTAAATCCATGAAAAATTACATACCATAAATTCCTTTACCTTGAGCAGATCAGTGTGACCCATATTGCATGGAAACAACAAAAACTTCAACAAAAGCATTAATGTATTGGAGGTGGTACTCTTTTGTTTGAGTCCCAAACTATGGAAAGTTTTGATTAAGGGAAGTCTTTAAGACCTGCCTCATTGATACAAATACCTAATTTAAATGAAATACTACAAAGACCGGGATATTTCAATATTCAGGCTATGAGTAAATTAAATATATCACTGGATAAATCATTTCCTGATTATCACAATAGTACAAGTATGGACCCAACTCTTCCATCAATGCACACTCAACGTTTCCATTGAATTAAATATGAGTTACATGTACATAGGGACTGAGGCAGTCTGTTTTAATTAGTGTGAAAATGTCAAGTCCCTGTGTACAGTACAAGCCTAAAAACACCAAGGCAGTTAACCCTTCCATTACTATTCAACAATGCATACAAGTCAAGTTAGAACACCTCAGAGGAATCAAATGAGTTGCAAAATGACCCAACATTTCTACTGGAAAATTACCAAGAAAATAGGCATCCAAAAAAATCCTAACAATTACTCAAGCAAACAAAGCAATGCCTTTTGGAACTGCCCTGAATTTAGCCCATCAAGTCCATTGTTAAGCAAGTGGTCAGACATTCAATATCAGTGAGAACTTGTTAGTTTTCATTGATCTGGAAAAACCAAACCACTTAGGGACATCCATGGAAAAAAAAAAAAAGAAAAAAAGAAAAGAAAAGAAACTATTAGACTTGTCCAAAAATCCCATTGGCTTCAATGTCTAAACATTTTATTGAAAACTGAAGCTATGTATCATAAATACATACTTTATTGAACTGAAGCCTGGTTTTTTTAATCAGACACTTGAAAGACAAAATTTAAGATCTCAATTTTTGAAAAAAAGGGAGATGTATAAAAAATTGTTCCCATTTTACACTGCAACTACTCTACTGTGTTATTAGATGCCTAGTCTAGAAATACTTGATAGATTTTTTTCTTAGAGGAGCAAACTCATTCTTTGTTAGCACATACCTACAGCAGTAGGAATCCCTGCAGAGGTTGTCTGCTGGGTGGGTCTCCTTTTTCTGGAGACACTTGCTGTCTTAAAGCTGCAGCCCTTCCACAGCTATCAGTAGTCCTAGCACAAGTTCCTCTTGACTTGAAGCTTCTTAGCCTAAGACACTTTAGAGTGTGTCATGGAATACTCAAAGAGTATGACTCCAGTCTAGCTACAAGAGGAGCTTATCCTCAATTTTCATATAGTTCTTCTGCATCAGGAAATTTTAGGCAGAGTTACACACTACTAATTCCAACACACAGCCAGATAAAGTGTAGAGGGAAGATTATTTAATATTTCACGGTTTAATTTGTGGCTTTCAGAATTAGTTCCAAAGTATGAGAACACAAACAGGTATTTTTGAAAAGCTTCTCTAGGATGCAGAAACGTGCTAATTAAAGCCTAGCACATCATCTGGGCCAAAGGAGTGATGAGTACATGGGCTGCAAGAACGGTACAGAATATCATATACAGGATATGCAAATAACTGGAATATGATCCCAGAACCAGCAGCCAACCTTTCCACTGGGATGCTCAGCCTCGCATACAACCCCTACCTCTGTGCAGAAGAAACTCCAGAAGAACAGCTCCAATGTATTTAGGGCCTTGTGCCAATCAGCCATGAGAAGAGATGATCATTAGTAAAAGAATAATTGGGCCACTGCATGGTCTCTGAGGAACTGTGCATATACATACATCTGTAGCTAGCATTTATATATAAAGAATTTCAAATTAAGACAATCCACTGGCAAAAATATAGAGAAAATAAAAGAATGCATGATGTAGAGTTCCTACATACTATTATTTTTGTCTTGAATCAAACAATTGGATTCAGATAGCATAATTAAAATTACAAACCTTTTAATCACAGTACAAGTTAGTAAGAAATGGACAGACATAATTACATAGCAAAAATTGTCTAGGCTCTGCTAACTCTAATATTAAGATATTTCATGGGAAATAGCAAAAAACAATGTCACATTATTTCTCCAATTCATTAACAAGCATGTTTTTTGCACACTGTTCTTCATGGTGTATTAACTTATGACAGAGGTCAGGGCTACATTAAATTATAGGATAAATTATTATGGCTAACAGTGCTATTTGACAGCTTTTTAGGTATCTGCTACTCTTAAACTTGCTCTGCATAGAATTATTTTTTAACAGTACAATAAGAAAAGCCTTAAATAATACTGCATTTTACCTTGATTACTACCTTTTTGTTACACTTCACCACACAGAGCAAGCAGTGACCAAAGAGAACAATAAGAAAAGAAGAAATGATAACAGCTCAAATTTAAAACTTATAGACTTTGAAGATTTATAATAAAAAGTACATCTTTCAGGTAGCATCTGACCTCAGTTTCTCCAAATTCAGGATGATTCGAATAGAGTAAAAATCTGGTGCAGAGTCTTGAATTCAATTTCTTATATAAAAACTTAAAAATGGACTAAATTTTTTCTTCCAAGAGAGTGTGCTGCAATATTCAAGGAAAGACGAGATTTATCAGCAGGTACCAGGTATGTATGTGTGTTCTGTAAGGATACTTTGCTATTATATATCTATATTTACATAATTATCTATAGCTTTACACTCGTTTAGACCTCTTTTTCATCCCCATCCCTGTGAGCAGTATGCCCTGTCCTTCTCTTCCTCACTGCATAGTCACAGAGCTGCATACCCAGAGGTGGATGTAGAGACAGTCCTTTGCCATACACTGCACATGTAACCCTCTCCCTGAAATTGTTTCCTTCCTTTCTTACCTGTACATTTTGATCCAGTCCTAATGTCACTCGTTCCCACTATATCTCTGTCACTAGGATTCCATTTCACTGCCTAAACTGGTTTCTGTGCTGCATTTCATGCCCTTGTGTATGCACGTTCTCTGAGTAAACCATCTACTTCCTCATATCCCTCTTTAAGCCAAACCTCAATGTTGCTGTAGCCATTATGGCTAATTGACCCACCTATGCTATTTTTCTTTTTCCTTTTCTTTTAACTGTGTTTTATTTGTTGATGATTGGCTCAACTCATGGTTTTGTTTGTTTTGGTTTTTTTTTTTTTCTTTTCTTGATAGTATCTAAATTTGTATGTCTCTTATATGCACAGGTAACCGTAAGTCTCAAGTGGTGCCTTTGGTAGCTACTGCTACTCAAAATTTAAGAATTATTAAGAATCATAACAAAGGCAAGTATAACTATGGAATCTATGAGTTTCTGCCAAAAAAAAAAAAAAAAAAAAAAAGGCACAACACAGTTAGGGAAGAACCACATCACAAAATTCTATGTGAAAATAAACTTTGGGAAAATGCATTTCAAAAAGAGATGAACTATTCAAAAAGACCCCGAAGTCAAGAACAAGAAAAAAAAATCCTTGGACTTACCATGAGAATTGCTTAAGTGCAATATAGTAGCTACTGAAAGCACAAATGCCCCTAAACAACAACAACAACAAAAAAATAAACAGAAGTGTGAACAATACAGTATAGTTAACTAATGAAGCTCAAGAGGTCACTGGAGCCATGTAGGCACCCTTCAGGCAGTGGAGACTGAGCCAATGACTCTTCCAATAAGTGTACCTTTCCTTCTTAAGTACTTTTCTTTGCACTTTTTATTCAGTAATCATACCAGCTTTAAAGACTGCAGTAGAGGCTTTTCACTGTTGAAATACAGTCCAGTGTTAGAAATACAATGGTTGACAAAACACAGGTGTGACAGGGACAAATGTTTTGCAAGTATTCTATTCCATTGCACAAATGTGCCTCAAACTAAATTTGACAATAAAGCAGCTTAACCTGCCCCATCCCATCTGACCTTTATACGGATCTCTCTAACATTCACAAGACCAAGATGAAATTAAATATGGATAAGTACAAACTTTAGCTCTTAGGAAAGAGAAAGCAACTACACAGCTACAAAATGAGGGATGACTCCTAAAGCATCGGTATAGAAATGTATTACAAACAAAACATGCCAACTGCTTGCAGCAACAGAAGGGTAAATCTCATTCTAAAAGCACCTTTTAGAGTGCTTTACGTAAAAGACAGGAATCCACTGTCCCACAACAACTCCACTGTTGCCAGCTGGCTGCCAGACTTTAACAAAGATATGGGTTAGTTGGAAACAGTGCCAAGCAGAACAACAAGAACAACAAAAAATGGACAGGTATAAGAAACTACTTTTTGTATGTGTGTGTGCAGAAAAGCAAAGGACACTACAATGACTATGCAGATGGAGGTTACACGTTGTTTATTTTCCTACTTGTGGGAGACACAGAAAAAAATGGGGACTGTCCAAACTCAGCTTCTTATTTAGATGATAGCAGATAGATGGCAACTCTTCCATGGAAAATACAGCTGGTTGATTCAGCAATGCCAAAGTCACCATGCCAGATCTACAATTAGCACAGGTTTCCTGGTTCATAAGTGAACTGAACTGCAAGAATCCAGGGCATCACATTCCCTGAAGAGCAATCGAAGGGAAGAAGTGGGAATACCACAGAAACAAGCCAACTGCAAAGGGCAGTCTCTGAAAGTGAAGTAAAGCAGCTCTCAGGAATGGGTGCCCTATCCAACACCAGCTATGATTACTGTCCCATGAATAACCTTGTCTCTGAAAACATGTAATTTTGTTATTTTCTGTTCCTAGGAGATCAGGGAGTTGGGTATGGGAGTGATTTCTCCGTGACAATCTGTAACGCAGGTTCCCTCAAATTGTACTTTGCACCTGGCAAAAGTTCAGCAAACAAGGCACATTTTGCAATAGAGGTTTCTGCATAATCTTGGATTTTGATTGCCAATTCCAGGCAGCATCATGAAGGTTACAGCCTGTTTTCCAAGTTATTATTCAGGGTTACTTCACAAGGGCATTGGTGTCTAGACCCTCTTTGCTGGACAAATAGATTTCAGGAAAAATTAATAATTGTGTATTGAAGTGCACATGAAAATCCAACAATTAGCAGTACAATGAAAACCGACTGATTTGCAATAGTAATACAACATTAATTATGAAGTCATAAAATGTCCTAGTGTGCCTCAACTAGAAATTAGTCCCCAATATGCAAGTGGCACTTGCCCATTCCAAAATCAATGCTTGTGGGATGTGAAGAAAGTTGCCTTTGAGATGGTTTTGCTTAAAGCCAGTGGAGAGCTGAAAAGCTGAAACATGTGTACAGATTTTGAAAAGTCTTTAAGTTCAGAATCAGATTTTGTTTCACACTAGTCTTTAATCTTATTGAAAACAGTGCTAATTATTGGAAAGTTATGGGAGTAAGAAGAGGTAAATTTACTCTGAATTGAAAGAAAATCTATGCACGTGCAAAGTTACTGTAAACTATTCCAAGTATCAATGGAGAAACCTTGTAATACCTTGACCTAGACTTAAGGCCCTTTCAGGACACAACAGAGCTTGTAATTTCTGCAAGCCAAATATTTCTCTCTGTGGTGTTAGGCCTGGCCTACTCAAAGTTGCATCAGTGTAATTAAAAGTGCATTTTTAAATCAATTTAGCAAGCCCATGCAAACCCTATGTGGGCACTTTTTATTTCAGACCTGCATTAATTTATCTTAAGTGAATTCCTTCCTGACTTAGGCTAAATCAATATAAGCCAGGACAAAATCAATTTAGGAGTGTCCAAACAACTGTTCACATTGGTTTAACAAAATCGATGTGTAAAACGATTCAAATTACATTGGTGTGACTTTTGTGTGAAGACAAGCTTGGCTTAACTAATTTCCTCAAACTAGACTTTTACAAAACCAACCAAAATGATAAATATGGAATTTCTTTTGGACCCAAAGTTATTTACATTGCAGAATTAATTGTCTTCAAAAAGTTTATGACATTTGAGTAAAAATTCTGAAATTGGTTAGAAGCACCATTACCAGTTTGGTTTTCAGAAATTTGTCTTAATCATTTATTGATGCACATGTGAGTTCAGTGAAATGCAAACAGAACTAGGAAAACACCCAGGAAATAGGAAACTTTCTGGACACTCATCCCTAAAACTGTGGTTTCATGGGTTAGACTGAAGAGCAAAAACGTTCCACTGAACTCCATTTTTCATCTGTCTATTGTTTTGCAAACCTGACATTTTTGAGAGGCAGTAGGTGAGAATTGTTCTGCATGCTTTTGGAAATACTAGCCTAGTGTCTGTGGTTTAAAAAAAAAAACAAAACAAAGCAAAGCACACCAATCCACAAAAAGAGAATTCTAAGAAAGTAATTTTGAGGAAGGAATTCTCAAAGTGATAGAGAAGTGCAAACAGATCAGTATTTGAAACATTTACAAAGAATGAAAACCTTTCTCTCCTCATATAAAATACTTTATCAAACAAACATGAAACTTCTTTGCCAATTTCTCATGTCAGGGTGACTATTAAATATTTGTAAATTACAAGATTTTATATTAATCAGCTAGATATAAATTAAAAAAAAATCTTGTTATAGAGGAATTCACCATCTTATTTCACTCACCTTCTGAAAACTCTGCACATTTCTCCATGTTACTTGTGAAATGTACCAACTCCTTTCTAAAGTTTTTAATGTTCACAGACCTATAATTGACTGCCAGAATTTGAGTTCATATCTAATAGTTTCAAAACTTTAAAACCAACCTTCATTTCTCTCTGTGCACTATTTCTTTTTGAAAAGTTGAGTCTTATACTACGTTTTTGTGTAAAGGTGTTTCTGAACTGAGCTTTTAAAAAAGAAAATGGAAGGCTATCAGGAAATGGAAAGAGTTTTTCAAAACCCCAGTACTCTAAATAACTGTCTATCTACCAATGAGCTCTTCTCACAATTCTGTCATATTCCTTGCTTTAAGAACAAGCATGAATATTTTCAGAAAGATAAAACAAAAGATTGTTAATAAAATCAGTGGCAGAAGGGTCAAGTTGTAGCATCTAATTGAAAGTGTAAGAAATTTTAATTGTAGGTTCAGTATTACAGTTTCACACAAAATCATTACAGTCTCTGTTCAGTGTGAAGCAGATGAGAAACATTTCTGATGCATACTATAGTCATCATTGCAAAAGCTCAAAACAGTAGGAAAATCTCACAAAAATCAACTGAAAAATCACAAAATTTCAGTCTTTACATGCTAATATAATATTAGGAACATTTTAATAACATAACTTTTGTATTTACAATGCTATATTTACAGTGCTGTTTTAATTCAAAGTGGGGTCAACAAGATAAAATTTAACGTAGAGTATTGTACACTGCAGATCCATAAATCTCCTCTGGGATGGAAGTGCTATGAACCATCATCACATATACCCCACAGCCATATTTCCACTGGTTCACATACTAATCCTCTGGCCTGTGGGAAATGGCCTTGTCTAAGACATGAATAACTCGAAGTTTTGGGCTATGCTTTGCTTTCTGCTGAAGTAATTGCAGGTTGTCAGTAGAAATTCAATTTGTGCTGTTAATTCAAATACAGAGGTCACACTGGGAAATACATGACTGTTGTGGTTTTAACCAGCTGTATAAATGGGACTGAGAGAGAACCTCTGCTGTTTCAAAGGCAAAGGTTGCTCAGGCCAGGCACCATTGTAGAGAAAGCCTGTGCTCTGCCTGTGTGTTTTCTCCTCCCTCTCCTCAGGGTTTCCTAAGGTACTTCTGTTTCCACTGATAATGACAGAGGGCAAGGAGGTGGGTCTTGGGACTAACAATGAATATAAAAAACTGCATCATAACTTACCCCTTACACGTGCCAAAAACTGCTGAGCTACCCCTGTGTCCCTGTTCCCTGGTTTGCAGAAGGGTCACAGCAATGCCCTGTTGCCCTGTTGTGCCTCAGGGTCCAAAGTCTCTGCAAAGATCAGGCAGCAATTGAATTTGTGACAAGCAAGAACCATGGTTTTCATGTTCTTGAGAATGCGCCCACCAGCTCACCTTCTCTTCCCAGTGAAGGACTAGGTCAAGCTTAACTGACCCAGGGAGAGATGGTGTCAAGCAGTCCTTTTCCAAAGGAAAGGGATAAAACCTACAAAGACACAAGGGTAGGGAGGTAGAAAAAAAGAAAGAAGAGAGCAAAGAAAGCACGGAACTCTAAAACTAAGCTGTTGCATCTTAGTTACTATATCATATGAGAAACAGCCCCACAGGAGAGGTCAAGAAACCTCTGCACAAACTGGAAATATTTCTGTAAAATATAGGTATTTTTAAGTCTCGAGGAGAAAAAAAAAAAATAGAAAGAAAATTTTGAAGGAAGGTATTTTGTGAGATCTAAATTATTTTAACCTGGAAGTAGGTCTCCTGAATTAAGTTCATAACACCTTTCTCATGGCTGCATATTTCTATATTAGCTATCCCTGCAGCATCTGGAGCATCACTGAACTTCCACTTCCATGAGAGCTGCTCATTTGCTTATAGAAAAAAAAAAGATTTTATTTTTTCTGCAAAATGTGTGATCTCATGTCAGAAATCAAGGAGCTTTGCTGTTAGAGTAATATACCTGAATCTTGGTATGTCTCATGTTCTGGATGTAGAAATGCTTTTGTTCTTTGTATTGTTACCTCTTTCACACTGCTAAGCACCCTTTCTGCTTTCAGAGGTAGCAGCAATTTTGTCATCATAGTTGTCCCTCTGCTACTAGAAGATGCATGCAAACTGCTTTTTTAAAGAAGCCATCCTTTGTTCGCACTGTTTTTATGTAAATTAAATCAATTTAAGTAAAGGTACACAACTGGCAAATTGCTTTTTTTTTTTTACTTCTTCAATGAGTGTCTTTCCAGCTTTCTTGTTATTTTAATTATTATTTACCTATTATTATTCCTGTTGTCTCATTAATATTGCTCAGTTTTATCACTGAAACTTCTTGCTTGCTAATCAGGGATACAAAGCACTAATATCACATTTATTCATGGCATCCTTCGAAATGATACAGGGAAAAATATTTTTCCACCCAAAAAGATTTTCAGACATGTTAGAGCCTTGGCAAAATATGTAATGAGAACAAACAAAACCACTGGAAGACAGAAAAATCCAGATCAGTAACCAGCACAGCAGAGGCGGTTGGTCATAAAAAATGAAAACCCATGTGATTAAAATTGGCCTCTGGCAACTCTTCATCTTGCACAGTAATTGAAAGTAAATTTGGTGGAACACATGAGAACCTTACATAAGCCCCTGATGTCTGGTGGCAGCTTTAGGTCTGCACCAAACAAAAAGCAGCAGAGAGAAGCCATGGCAAAGCTGCCTTTGCAACACCGTGTTACTCAAGACAGGTTTTCCTTCTTACCTATTAACCTGTTTCTGGATGGGGCTGGTGTCTTGAGCACCCTCTTCCCGAGTTTTGCAGCTTACGTGGATCAAAAATTTGTAACAAGATCTGAGTTGTATAGGGCCCTCAGAGCTACCTGGTGTCAATGCAGTCATTTGGATGATTATTTACATTTTCTTTTCTCTCTGTGAAAGCACTGTTGTGGCACACAGGAATCAACAATAATCTTCCTTCCATAATTCTGTAAGCTATTTTGCTCAGTCTGCTTGCCAAAATACTCGCTCATGAATATGCAATGAGGTGGAAGAAATATTTCTTTAAGTTTTAAGCCCCTTGGGCCTTTAATCTTGAAGCCTTTTAAATCCAGGATATGATTTTTTTGTGCGTATGCATGTATATGTGCTGAAGTGTGTGTATTGGTGTCACTTCTCTTAACTTGTGTGCATACTTGATTGCTGGAGGGCTTTCATTCTCATTTAGATATATCATGTACTCATGGACACGCACAGCCAGGACAGTTTTTGCCTATTTTTCATAGTATGGAAGAGACTGATTATCCAAAGTGTTTCCTACTGCAGATGCAGGGAATAAATATTGATGCATTTTGTAGTAGGGAAAAAAGGTAAATGAAACTTTTCAAGGGCACCTGCCATATAGTGACTACAAAAACTATTGGAAGTGTCCAACAGGGCAGCAAGTGTTGGAATAGGAGTCTGTGTGACACAACTTACACAGTGATCAACTGGAAAATACATGTCAACAAAAATATTTTCAGGACAGGTTGGATACAGCTTTAACTGTCTATATCCTTTGGTGGGCCACTTGACTTCTTGGACTCTGGGATGATGAAGAGGAGGAAGCTTCTGCATTTTATGTGTGCAGCAAGGCAAAAGGGAGAACTCATCATACCTCAGCTGGCAGAGAGCTGCACTGGGGCTCCAGTCCCCGGTCTGTCTGAATAGGAGCAATGGTGCCAACTTGAACTCCAGTTCTGGGGTACTCTACCCTTCCCACTGAATTTGGATGCTAAACTGAAGTATTAATTCAATTTGGTCTGACAACCCTAGTCTCTTTCTTGAGCCTGCCTGGAGAAATTTCCTGCCTAAGAGCTAATGCACTCATCCAAGGGTTGGGTTATTAATGAACAAGACTTTTATCCAAAACTGGCAAGAGTGACTCCCTTAATCCACATAGATCTCCTGTATGAAACTACATTATCTATTGAACCAAAGTTTCAAGCACATCTGTATCTTCCAGTTACAAGCAGCATCAAAATGGTAAACTCAAACTAATTTGGGAATACCAAGATGCCCACTTCTGTGTTTACTGAAAATAAACATTAAAACATTGAAAGGGAAGCCAGTGATTCAGCTCTTCAACTCAGATTTCCAGGTAACTTATGGTGCCACAAAATCACAGTTTTTGAGCAAATAAACAACCCTACAAACCTGAGTTATTACTTCTTACCAAGAATTACTCACCAGCCATAGAAACACAGTGCCAAGAGACAGTTCTTGCCCAAAAGACTTAACAATCTAATGCCCCATGGAGTTCTGCTCTGCCTGGAGAATATACCATAAAAAATAATTATGAACTGGTAGCACAAGTTCTATACTTTGAAAGTGGTTCACATATTTATTGCAGCAATTAAAACTTCAGCTCTTGTGCTGCTTTCCACCACTTCCTTGCTTAAATTTCTGGCTCTCCAGATTCTGCTTACTGATTCCAGTGAACAGTAAGGCATGCACTAAAGCCTTATGAATTCCTCACAAAAAGGAATTCCAGAGATGTGCAGTCAAGTATACACTGTTTTTAGAAGAGCATGGAGCTGAGAAACAGACATTTGGATAGTTAATTCCAAAAAAGACGTGAGATTTGTCCGCATTTGGGGAAAAATGTGATTTTTCCACTCTAGGTAGGGCTGATGAAGTTGCTGGGTAGATGAAGAATATGTCCAGTATGCCCTGAAGGAATCTGAAGTGTAGAAAAAACCCAAATTGTCCATAATCATGAATTAGCTCTGTGAGTTCTGGCTCAAAATCATACATTTTACATATTGGGTAGAGCAAGGAAGGCTCTTTCTCCCATTTGTTTTTTTTTCATTTCTGTGTGTATGAGTGCTCCTAAGAACCAAAAAAAAACAAAAAAAAAAAGGGGTAGGGGAGAAAAATCTAGAAACAAAGAAACAAAAAGAAAGAGATGTATCTGTCTGATGCTGTTAGATTAAATTAGACTATAATGATTACTGTGTGCCTTCACAAAAGACATTTTGTAACATTTAAGATTTCTGCTAATTGAACGAGGTACATTACCATGCAAAAGAATGTTAGTGAAGGTTGAAAAGGACAAACCAACTATTCTCGTACATCACCATAATTATGCAGCCCCATGTTCGAACAATTACATTTATGTAGACCCACTGTTAAAATCAATGTTACTTGTACAGCTAGTCCTTAATCAATGGAATCAGTCAATTTACCATGGTCACATCCTTCTTCTTAATTAAGACAGTGATATCTCTGGAGCGCAGGGTCTCAAAGAGATAAATAAGTACAGAGGTTGGGAAATGTCAAAGAGGTGACTCCCCGATTTTACTCTCAACGAACTTGGGAGGAAATAAGACAGTTCCCTCAGTTCAGGGAAGCAGCACAATCTTCTGAAGAGATGGCTTAGCATTCATTAAGAAAAGAGCAGGTAGCAGTGTCTGACAGAAACAGCACTAATGAGCAAAGAGCGCTTTCAACATGCATATCCTTCATAGCCATGGTCTGAATTATGAAGGTTGTGCCACCTAAGCCAATTTTAATTAGAGCGAGCATGGACCTCTTTGGACAGTTAGCCTTTCTTTCCAAAATCCATTTCAATATGGTGTCATTTTGTTGTCATAATCAAAATGGCAAAGTGATGGAATAACCTACTTAAAATGTCTGCAGTGTTAAAGCAGATATGGCAAACATCCTCTAATGACACATGTAATAAGGGTATTACCTAGAGGACTTTGACAGTGTGTTCCGTGTTGTCAGCGTAGTTGGAATAATGATAGAGGTCTCCTCTGGAATAGGACAGAGGTCTTTAAAGACCAGGTCTAAACTTCCTGTTCTACAGGTAAGCTATTAAACTCCCATGTGCTGAAGGAAAATAGAAAAATACAGATCTACTGAGCTGCCAAACGCAGATGTAGTCATAACTCTGGAGATTTTTTTCCCCTCTGCAAAATATATTTGTACTGTCAACTTACAAGATTATTCAGTCCTTCTATAGTAAAACACACATCAAAGTACATAAAGTGAAACAAACCTGAAAGTTATTTGCACTGGTTTGTTTATAAAAGAATGACCTCTCCAATTATTTCTGATACTGTACTAATATGATATTTACAGCATAGCAGTAATGATAATAATAAAATACAGTCCTGTTCAGAGGGACCTGTGAATGATCACCTAGTCCAATTGCCTGATCATTTCAGGGCTGAACAAAAGCTAAAGCATGTTATTAAGAGCATTGTCCAAATGCCTCTTACAAGCCTCAAAAACTTAAAGGGCTTCTCATCCTGAAATACTTCAGGTGTTCTGGGTCCAATATAGAAGGTATTAAAGGCACTTAGGTGCAAAAAAAAGCCACCTGACTGGAACTTCTTTCTCTTTAACATCAGTTACAATCCATGACATATTTCTTTAAATATAAATTAAGCTTATAGCAATCTGTTTTACCGGGTATTTTTGGGAAAGATATGAAAAGTTGGGCCAAAATCATATCAACAAAATTTTAAAAAATGGGATCCAGGAGTCTAAATCCATGTCCAAGTGGCATAGTGCTGGACTGTGACAAAGCACTTGTAGTAAGCTCAAAGCAATGACTCCATAAACATAAACAGCAGAAGGCTAAATTAAATGTCATCAGGATGCAACTGTACTGCCACCCATACCCAAACAAGTACCTCTGTCTGGGCTCACAGAATATTTTTGACACACAAAACTGAGTTTTTGGCAACATTTTTTGTTTTATTTCTTTTCAAAAGGCGGTAAATTAAAATAAAATTAAAACCCAACTCAGTCATGAACATCCCCATCTAAATTTGAAAATAAAAGCAGAAGTTTGGCATTTCTCCCATGAATTTGGTTGAAGGACTCAGAAAAAGCAATTTTAGAGAAAAATCCTGAAAAACTTATTGTTCTTTAAAATGTCATCTGAAAGAAATTCATTTATTGAAACCTGAAAAGAAAATCAATTTCTGAAACGTGACCTTTTTCTCAGAAAAAAAATCTTTCATTTGACTTACAGTTCCCACAGCTAATAAGAATCAAAATAAAAATGAGTATACTAAAAGAAGAAAAAAACTCTGTTGTAGAGATAGACAAAGAAGTTGTAAATATATCCAATAAAAAATGAACTATATTAAAGTTTTTGTGCATTAAGACTATGATGAACAGGAGCCCTTCCTCTAGATTCAATCTCTACTCTGTTCTACACTCCTTGTATTGTCTAAGCACTGTAACAATCACTGTATTTCATGGCTGAAAGTTGGAATATTTTCTCTCCCTTTAGGTGTATTGTTAAATTTAAGAAGCTAATGCCTTAAATGTGCTTTGAGAATTTCAAGGCAAAGTAGAGAAAATTAGTGTTGTTTAAAACTATTATCCTAAGACTCAGACAAGAAAAATTCCCTTATTTGGACTATGTATAAAATCATGCATATAAATCCAGTTTGAAGTTTGCTGCAGCAAAAGCAGTAAGGAAAAAAAAATCATACCAGCACACAAGAATAAATAATTTGACTTTCTATAGAACAATTCTTCTTCTTCTTCACTCTCTCTCCATGTTGTGATTGAAAACTCTGTTTAACTCCTCTAGATGTATTTACTTCTGCATTTGGGGTATTCTGGTGAAAGCCAAAACTACAAACTTGAAATGAAAGTGATTTAATATTGGGGGGAAATTACAATAAAAAAACTGGAATGATTTTCACAGTGTCTTCTGTAAAGAAACAGAATTAGGAGGAAAAAGCCAAGAAAGCTGCAGGGATTAAAGAAGATATTTTATAAATTTGAAAGCAGCTGTTCAGCCATATGTGCTTACCTTTTCATTTTTTCTCAGCTAGCAGTCTTTATCCTGGATCTCTACCAACCTGGCTTGTTTTTAATCCAGTGCTATCATTGCCTGAATAACCAATACCATCCCGATCTTCACAGTGGAATCAGCAGTAAGGAGGCTTTGCTCTGGTAGGATAAAACACACAATTTTTCTTTTCCTTTAATTTATTTTAAATCCTGCAGATTCCAGTATGTTGCAGTATTTCAAGATCATGAATTGCTTGAGCAACTTGGCCATGAACCTCACAGCCTACAGCCATATAACAATACAGCCATACATCTGTTTAGGAACCCAGATCACTGTGCCCTCCGTTCAATAAAGAATTTAAACATGTGATTAACTTTTATCATATGTTTATAACTTTCCTGAAGAGAGGTAATATAAAGTAAATGTTTGCCTACTTTTTTCACCTGAGACTCGCAACAGTACCTGCTCAGGTTTAAATATGATGTCCCTATAAATACAGGCACATACCTCATCACAGACAGAACTATGAATAAAATAACCTGAAATGAGAGCCAAATAGTCCCAAATGCTCATGAAATTCCCATTCAGGTCTCAATATCACCTTTTGGAAAAGCTTTCCATGTGCCATCATTTTGCAGAAACTATCTCAGAAGCCGCTAATTTACATGGTGTGCTGTCAGGTGTGTGTTCTGTTATGTCAAGAATATATTTCTTATATATTAATTTATTTTACACTGAACTTTGGAAAGCCTGCTCATGCTTTTGTCCTTTTGGGTACTTATTAATAGAAAAATGTGACAAATGGTAGAACTTCAGCAAAGATAGCATATTTAGAAAAGGAAAATGAATCACTGCACATTCAACAATGGATCATATCAAAACTGTTCTTAGCCTTGCATACTTTACATTCAATGGTCAATCTTTGAACAAACTACTGTCTGAGCTATAGGCTCCCTGACTCATTCATCACAGCATAACTCTACCTTCTACATTTCAAGAAAATTACAGAAACTAAAAGTGCAATAAAGCCAAAAAGCTGAAAACAGAGATGACACCCATGGCAACATTAAAAACACAATACTGAAGGCATGAAGCCATCCATTCAGCTTACAATTAATGCAACTCAAGATAGATGTCTGCTTTTTTCTAATGCAATATCCATCAGATAACCCATAAGAAGAGCACAAGTTTGCTAGAATCACAGGATGCAAATAATAGAGACCAGTTTCAAGTAGGGATGGAAGAATTAGACAGAGAAGAATCAGTAATACATTAAGTATTTTTATATGAAGCCAAATGCTGAGACACAGCATAGCGAAACTCTTGATTGAAATACAGTCACAGTACCTAACACAAAGTCCAAAATCATGTATATTGCTCTTCTCTCCACACTGAATTAATAAAAACTTGTCATTCAGGCAATGAAGTAATTGGGACCAGATCATTTTCTGAATTTGGAGCTTAACACCACCTTTAATCAACTCTACTTCACACAAAGTAACTTGAAAAGTTAGTTTTCTTCTGATTTTTGAACTCTGCTGTATTCTACATATCTTGATTCTGGCCTTGCCAGAAACATTAATGCCAAAATATTATGCCAAATCTTGAGAGTTTTCCAGCCAAGTTTCATCCTCAAGATGGTCATGTTATTTACTGAAGTTGACTTGAACACCCATATTTTGAAATGCTGAAACAGCCTTATAGTTGCATTTAGCCACTCTTAGATTTAATTTATCAAAATATTTTAAAAGTTGCTCAGAAATCAAATTACACGCAAAGATATTCTCTCCTTTATGGTCATATATTCTTTTGTGGAGTATGAGACAACTCATATTTTTCTTGTCTGTGTGTGCAACCAAGGGATGTTAATCAGGAAGGTTCACAGAATATCTATACCATATGTCTGCAATCCAACACCCAAAAAACACCTTTAAAGAGCCTGTAACAAGCTTAAGACTCATAGAAAATGGACATAAGTCCACTTCAATGTGCCACAAAAAGGTGACTGAAGAGATCAAAAGGAGAGAATATTGTGAATTCTTCCAGACCTTGGCAGTATTCTGGAAGAGTAAAAGGAGCTACTCAGTATCACTTTCATAAGGTTCTGGTAGTACAAAAAGTATGACACACATGAAACTATAATAATTTAAAGTACGGCTTTTAGCCTTAACTCTAGAAGAAAAGAAACTGCTGTTTTAATAGCAGTCCTTTAAGTCTTGTTACTTACATGGAGTTCTTTGCCATGTTTCATTATGGAGTTATAACTCTACTGAAACTATTTCAAGAGTGAATGTCAAACATCCGAAAACAGTTTTGTAGTGCAGAAAGAAAGGTTAGTGTAATACAGTTAAGAATGGATTTTGTCCTCTTCCCCCTCCCATTTTCTTCCCAGCACCCAGAACACTGAATATGTATTGGCACAGCTTGGGCACCACACAGAATAGAATAGAATTTATATAGATATATGGCCTTTCATATTCAAGGTATCTCAGAACACTTTATGGAGCAATGAGTTAGATAATGGAGTGACTGTGTTGGCAAACTTGACTCTTATTATACACTCAGTAATAGATCATACATAGTCAAGATATCAGAAATGTGAGAGAAAGCAGAAATGTTGGCCAAAATAAGGGGCATGTGTAAAAAAAAAAAAACAACCAGAAGCCATAAAGGAGTGAAAAAGATACCTACTCTTACCCAAAGGAGGGCAACATGCAGCATCATTTGATGGCTCACAGTTAGTGAGTGGCTTCTAAAATGGAGTCTTCCTGTGCTGTTTAAAGTTATATACCATTCCTTTTCAAAAAACATTGCATGTCTTAGAAATCTCTTAGTATGATCACAATTAATCAGATAAGGCAACTGTTTTCCAAACTTTGTATAAAATACAACTGCACTTTTGGAGACCCTGTAAGCAGCAAAGCAGTTCTGGAAGAGGTGCATAAGGACTTGAAACACCAGAAGGGTAACATGACAGAGCACAGGCAATTCAAGAGGTTTCTGGAGCACACTGACAATAAATTCTAGACACCAGTGACTGACGAAACAAGAAGGGGAGATGCTGCTGAACCTTACACTTACAAGAAACTATGAACTTGATAATTATGTGAAGATCAAAGGCATCTTGGGTTGCAGGGGCTATGGGATGGTGGAGTTCAGGCTCCTAAGAGAAGAGGGACAATGCCAAACAGAGGATCACAACCCCGGAATTCAGGAGGGCAAACTTTGCCCTGTTCAGATACCTGATAGGAAGAATCATTTGTGATATGATGATATGCTTATGGAGAGAACAGAGGTCCCGGAGAGCTGGTTAATTTTGGAGGATCAACTTCTGCAAGTTCAGGAGCAGTGCATCCTAGTGCACAGGAAAACAAGCAAACGCATATAAATATGTGGATGGAGCCATAGTCTTTTTTGTAGTGCCTAGAGACAGATCAAGAGTCAATGGGCACAAGTTGAACTACAGTAAATTCTATCTAAAAATGAGAAAAAACTGTGGGTCTGATTGGATACTTGAAGAGGTTGTTCAGAGAGGGTGGAGATCCTCCATCTCTGGAGATACCAAAACTCAACTGAACACTGTCAGAAGCAGACTAGTCTAGCTGAGTGGGCTTTGATCAGGGGAGTTGGACTAGATCTCCGAAAGCACCTTCCAACCTTGGTCATTCTGTGATGTAGCTCCTTAAAAAACAAAAACATTTATAAAATAATGCATATGAACACTTCAGTGACACGTCACTGAGACACACAGAGTGGTTTAACAGGTATACCCACACATATATTATATTGAGAATAAAAATAAAGTCAAAAGGTACAAATTAAACTCCTACAACACAAAATGGTGGACAGAGGTTGGGTCAGTCTTTGTTACTCCTGAACCCATGGAAGGTGATTTAGAAGATAATGTCTTGGTTTGTCTCTCGGTAATGAGCAGATAATAGTTTCATTTCTCCCTGAAAATGTAGGATCTATGTAACATTTTCACAAAGTTCATCAGTTTAAAGCTTTGTATTCCTCCTCTCTAATCCTGCATACCTGGGGAAGGACAGTGCAGTGATTAATCACAGAACAGGATCCCAACTCAAGTCACAGAGATCCACCATTTAAAGGTAGATTTTCCCTGGCATCTGTGGTGAATTTCTCCAGGATGAAAAGGGGTTTAATGCATATCTGCCATATTTGAACATTTGCTTTTTAGCCCTCTAAGCTTTTAAGCCCCCATTCCAATAGGACTCTGTCAAATAAAGTGCACCCTCCAAAGTCTCATGGAAAGCAGCACCCAATCCCTATTTCTTGCTTTCCACAGAGAAAACATCGAAAACCTATGTGGACCCTCCACACATGGATCTGTGGGGCACTGCTGCCCTGCCCACAAATGAGAAAAGATCAAATGACGAGTAATTCATATTTATAAGGAATCAATTCCAGCAAGAAATTGAACCAAGAAGCTTTGGGCTCAAAGTAGTGTGGCTTCCTGCTGAGATAAGAAGAAATGACTTTGTCTCTAACCAACTAACTAGGTGTCACGGGTGATGTTCTTGCTTTAATGCCTGCCTTACATATGGTGCCTGATAACTGCAGGGATAAGGGGATAGAAATACATGTCACAAAACACTACCAGCATGTGAGTGGGATATGCATAAATGAATGGATGTGAATGGCTCTTTTCTAGGCCAACAGGCTTTCTGTCGTTACTTCATTATGTCTGAGAGTAATCTTCAAACATGCAAGCCTTCCCTTGAAGAATATATTAGCAAAAGAACCGGTGAAAAAGGTTCTGTGTCATTAAGAGGACTTGACTTTAAGAGTAGCTTACGTTGCCCGTGAAAGAGTAAATAAATAAAGTGCTGGTTTTTACATTAGCATTCTCCTATAAAGCCAAGAGGTGCATGCTGCAAAAGGCAAGAATTTGTGCGTTGGTAAAAATATCTTATCATGAGTTTGTCTGTAGTCATGGGATCAGTAAAATGAGAAAACACTACTAACCTAGTGCCCATTTTGTATATAACTCCCTGCAGTAGAAGTCTAAACTTCAAAGAATGCTTATTTGTGGAAGAGCTGGGGCATCTTTGATCACAGAGCATCCGGCTGGACCCAGTTTGGTCTGGTTTGAATCAGTTGGCTCCATTCTGAGCTGGTTGGATCTGGTTTAATCTGTTTTGAACTGGTTCGGTTTGATTCAATCTCTAAAATGAGCATCCTGACAAGCTGTTGTGTTTCTCACCATCACTGTTATGGACAAAGGACCAGAGCATGCTGGGTAAAGTCTGACCACTGCTGAAATGCATCTGGGTTGAATTGACCTGAACTGAGACAACTGAGACTGAACTGAGACAATATCAGATTCCTCACCCTGATGATTTTTTTTTCCTCTCCTCTTAAGAATTTCTAAACATTTTCAGTACAAATTTGATATTGTCAAGAATTGATACATTAGCTTGGTCAAAGAACGCTGTAATTTGGACTTCTCTTTCTTTCCAGAATTCTGAATGTTCAGTTCTACATATTCATAGACAATTGTGGGTTGCTAAAGCCATCATGCTCAGGAGGAGAGGAAAAACCTCTCCTATCAGAATATTTATAGCTGCCATATTACTTATGGTTATGACAGTGTTATGCCAGTTATCACAATATTAACATATTTATATGCCATTTAGTACTCAAATGCTAATAAAACAAAAACAGAAAATTAAAGAATGGTAAAAGATCCCATTTTAATATTTTTAATCTTTGATATTGATATTTTTTGTAAATACAGCAAATGCTTCTAATTATATTTTAACAAGCAGTTATGAAGAGGTATGCCTCCTATTGGATCCTAAATGACTAAAAATGACCTACTTTAATTTTATTCATTATCTCTAACTGTTATTAGAACCTGTATTTGACATATGTGGATATTATTTGATCTTTTCAAACCACATTCATTCTCATTAAGAAAGCCCCAAGACATTTTCTTTCAGAATATTTTTCAAATATTCTGAGATTTTGCTTGTTATGTGAAATGTGACAGCACTTTCAAGTTCTTTATTATAGTTTTTTTTTTCTACGGCAAGAACCAATTATCCCTTCCCAGTACTGGTGTCTAGTTTTGAACTCAATATTTAAGCAATTAGTATCTGTATCTGTAAATTAATACATCTATATTGCTAATGTAGTTTTAATCATACAAAATGAGTAAGAACAGCCTTTTCCACTGTTACTAAATGTAAAGAAATGTTTATTTAAGTTAAAATGAAATTAAACTAGGAGAGGACAAGAAGTGGATAAAATTTTTTATGGCACTTCAGCTTTTCTTTTTCTGAAGAAGACTACTTAAAGGAACATTACCTTTTTCAAAGAAAGTTGCTTGTTTTGCACAATTTCAACTTGTTTTCGTACTTTTCACTCAGTAATTGCTGACTATATAGACATCTTTGTGACAGACTCAAATTCATTAAAGTATTTGAACTTTTTTTACCAAAAAAGTGCATTTTAAGTTAGAAATATGCTGAGTGCTATGCTGAAAATGTTTCAAGACAGAAATTATATTTAGCTGTAATTAAGTATCAGGGCTAGGAGTTATTATGAATACACAGTGATTGATATAGATTTTACTGTTTGTTATAAAGTTCCCTTTTTGGGAAGTATCTGTGATATTCACTAGATCAGAGAAATGAGTCTGGATATGTACAGATGCATCAGATGTCAAAATACATTTCATCAGTAATCTACACAAAATAGCTCTTCTGGCAAATGAAAACTAATTTCTTCATTTTGTTTTCTTATCTTGCCTGCAGAAAATGAGTAATAACAAAACTGTACTACACAGATTTGAGTTCATTATTACCTTCTTATGTTAATCACCAATTAACATTTTCTTTCTCTCATGAATAAAAATTCTATAAATATTTTAGGTCCACTTGCTGATATGCTGATGGATGGGTTTATCTGACCTGCAGATGGCTGTTGTTACATCCTATTCATACTGATGGTCTTGGAACGCCTGTCTAGAAATGCTAGAGAGGAAAATAGAAAAGTTGAGAATGAAAAGAAAAATTACTAAAATTGCATTGAGTCTGCTATTCAGTTCAAATTTTGTGTAATACTCACATCATTGTACTTCTTTTCCTGATGTGCAGAGATTATTCTTATACTACACTTGCAGCCAGGTGAATAAGCTGATGAGAAAAAAAAAAAAAAAGAGACTTGGCTTAACATTTGACTATTGCAGCTAGAATTGCCTTAACTCACCTTTGTTAAATCAGATGAGGAAAGATAAATGCAAAAATTAGTTCAGGGAGAAGTTTTCCTAGAAGTTTCAAATACCTACGCATGAGACCATTGAAAAAGGACAGTAGGCCTGAATATTTGACAGATTCAGTAAATTTCAGCTCTATACCCAACAATCACAGCAAACCACTGTCTCCAACACTATGAACCAAACACTCTTATCTCAGTTTATAATCTAACAAAGTTCAGAAGGTGACTTCATAGTTAACCTGTCGGTTCACTCTGCTCAAGAAATCACAGGCACTCTGTAACTGGCCAACAAGGAAACAAAATCAGAAAAGGAAATTTCAGGCTGGCCTGGTACAAAAGAAGGCCCATCCTGCCCATGATAGACTGAAGGTGATGTAGTTACAGAGGATATTGTATAATAAGTGGAAAAGTGGAGCAGTTATACCAATTCGTGGCAGGATTCTGCTCTCTAGGGGCCAGATGCTGTTTGTATAATTCATAAGATCTGCTGGCTCAAACCTGATCAAATCACACCAGTCCTCAAATAACCAAACAGGGATTTGTCAGATGCTCCTCAACTAGCCTTCCCCTACACTGACTGAATGAAGCAAGGCATAGAGGGGACAGAGCAATATCTGTGCTTTGAATTTGACTTGTCTTGTTGACTCAGAGATCTGATTGCCCAGCTCCCGCTGCCATTAAAACACAGACATTAGCAAGGTTTTATCTTAAACCCGCTGCAAATAATGGTTTTTAACATGAGAAAACAAGGCTTATTTCTCTTAATCTTGTTCTTAGAAACAGTTGAACTATTTCAGCCTACTCAGCCCGAGGCAGGTATTCAAGCCAGAAAATTTCAGCCAACATTCCTGAAGTCTGAAAAACTTACAGACAGCAGAAATGTGGTCCTATATTACAGGAGGATTGTTAAGCAATTAGAGGCATAGATGTTCTACCTAAGAGGTTCCACTTAGGTCATTCACCTGTGGACAAAACCGTAAACAAATTGTAGCCTTTATTGCAAAGGAAGTCGCACAAAACACATTCAAGCCAAAATTAGTCTAGGAGATTAACACTTAACACAATGAACAAACAGAGAAAACATGCTTAGACTCAAGTCACCCTACATCTACAGTTCAGGTAAAGGTCAGAAGGATCTGATCTATGCCCAGATCACAGAGCAAGTACACAAGCCACATGTTTTGTGCCTGAAAGAAATGCACATGAAGAGTGGCTGGCTCTTCAGAGAAGAAAGTGTAGCCAGGTGGAAAAGGTTAGATTTCCAGGGTGAAGTGTAAATCTGTTACTTCTACTTATATGATTAAAATGCAAAATTGTGTTAGGGAAACAGAAGTATAAGCAAAAAAGTAACTTTTTTTTTTTTTTAATGCAAAAGTTACTACGATTTTTCTTTAAGATGCCATTAGACTGGATTTATTTTATTTTATTGTAAATTGGAAACATTTCACTTTCTTTAAATGTAGGTTTTGACTATGGGAATTTTGATTTTTCCATCACTATGTACAAAGTTAATAACTTTAGCTACACTGAGAAAGCACCTCCAAAGGCAGAAAGCTTGCAGTTTATTTAAGGAGCTTAATCTTCACTGAAAATTCTTTTTTTCAGCCTGATGCTTTGTACCCAGATCATATTTGTTTCACATAGTTTTCATAACCTTAGCTGTTCTTTCAGAGAATGCAACTGTTATCAATAGAAAGGTGACTGTTCAGTTAGTTCTTGACAAGCTCAATGGAGAAGTGATGTCACTGGGTAAGTGAGCTGGCATATTTGGAATATCCTGGAGCCTGAACTTTACTTCTGCTTTAAACCGGGTACATAATTAGTTACAAGAATATAATTTAGCACTAAGGAAGACATTGATCACTGTGACAAATCCAGGAAGAGGAAAAGCTTGCTTATTTTTTTTTATTGCTCCCATTACTGCCAGGATATGATTCTATGATATATGTACAAATTAACTGAATGAGATTATGAGGCTACTTGACATTTTAACATCTCAGGTACCTGTTCCTCCTTTATGCCATTTACTTTTCTTCAGTGCGGAACATGAACCCTTCAGCCAAAATTTCATACCTTGTTGGTTACTCTTCCAGAAGATAAACTGTGCTTCTAAATACCACTAAGAAATAGCTAACCATCCACAGAGTCTCAAGGCAATATTCAACAGCATGACCTTCCCTCCCAGAATTACAGAGAAGTGGAAGCAAAGTAGACAGAGGAGAAAAGATGAAGAGCTGCCCGCTGCTAATCCCAGACTTGGGTTTGCCCTCTACACCACATGTGCTATTACAGAGGCACGAAAAACATGTTGTGGTTGAGACCACGACTAATGATCCAGAAAGGCTGAACAAAGTGGCCACTGGAGCCATCTTTTGGTTCTGTGGGACTTGGTCTCCGCATTGGAGTTGACTGCAAAAGTTCCAGAGTCTCCCTTAGCAGATGTCACGTGCTTTCAGAAAGCTCAGGTACCATTTTCTCAATGACACTCTCTAGCTATTAATGAGGAACTGCCTGCATATGTGCAGAAGAGGCTGAAGAGCCAATCTGTTTTGAGAGGTTTTGGGCTGATATGACTGAGTATGAAAGTAAACTATATGTTTCTTAAGGAACACAGCCACTCTGAATAACTCCGAGAGTTACTCAAATCACGCTGATCATATTTTTCAGAATTACATCGATTTTTAAGCATCGTTCATCTCTACCTTATTTTAATTAAAATGTTCTCTCCCTCGTCCATATCCATGCAAAAAATGCAGTTTGCGGTTTGACAGGATATTATTGAACAGTATGTGAATTGGTTTAAAAGTAACCAGATTTGAAGCATCCATCAGTCAGTACCAGTGCACTCATAGGTCACTGAAGCTGTCAATTTCAATCAACTCTGTAATTAAATACATCACCAATATAGATTTTGTGTAAGAATGTCACTTGTTCTTCAGATGTATGCTACGAGGACAAATCGCACTTCAGTGTCTTTGAATGTGCCTTCTAAATACAGTTTTTTAAAACAGCATAACATATCCATCCATCTCAATCCAATTTGCTGAATAGAAATCTGTTTAATGAATACATAGTCTAAACACTGAATTAAAAAACAATAAGTGTGTTTCCTTTTCTGTTTAAATGAATGCTGTAATGCTGTAGTAGATATTTTATTGCTTCTCTTAAAACTCTTCTGCTGGTATTTGTTACGTAAAAATATAAGGAGAGAACAGTATCTCACAAAAAGAGGAAAATTGTTCACATCATCTGTACTTAAAATTACTTTGCTTCATGTTCAAAAATAAAAGAACAGGATCTTCAGACATGAGGAAATAAATCATTAATTCTAGTTTTGCTGTGGACAGAAATACCAGGCATTTTCAAATTAAGAAAAAAAAAAAAAGGAAAAAAAAAAAGAAAAAACCATTTAGTGCTTTGGAGTGTCAGATTCTTCTATTATACTTGCCATTAGATTGGAAAAGTCTGAAACAAAGCTGAATTACCAAATATATATTGCCTGCCATTTGATTTAATCTTCAAATAAGCTCCAGGAAGCAGGTCCCTGGACAGTTAATCTTTAGTTTTGTAGCCCATGCACATTTTCAATAAGGTTACCAGGGAATTAGGCCCGGTAGGGAGGGGAAAGGCATATTGTCTCATTCTAAAGACAACTGTCGAGATCCTGCTAGCAAATTATAACTCTCCTAATATAAAAAAACTTTATTAGCTGAGTCCCTGCTGCAGTGAAACAGTAGTCACTCGGAAGTGGAATGTTCTTCATGTTTTCTCTCTGTAGTTGGATACTTACCCAGTTTAAAATATAAAACCTGCAAATATCACAGGTATAGCACATTTTAAGGTGCAATTCTGCAGCCTAGAAGATGTTGAGGAGGCTACAGCTGAGGACTCTGAGGGGAATGCTAATGGATTAAGGGGGTCAGAGATTTACCACGTGCAATAGTGAGGTTATGGAGGGCTGGTTTACTTACCTCTTTAAGAAGCAGTATACAAGTAATTGTGTTTGTGGGAAACTGGCACCCTGAATGATTGCACCTTGAGCTAAGAGGAAGCTCTAGAAAAATTGAAATATATAAATAAAACCAGGATTTTATTTCCTGTGCTGTGCAGTTCCCAGGGCATGAATCAAAACCTGTTGCAATGGAAACACCTTAGCAGACTTTAGAATATTTAGGTCTGTGTTGCCAATTCAAAAGCATATGATACAGGCAAATTTGAAAATAAATACATTTTTCAGACATGCGACACAAGACATCACAGTAAAAATCCAGCTAAAATGTCCCAGTGTATAAGTCCTACGAGGGAAATGTATATATCTAATAGCATAGCAGCAGAAAGATAATAAATATACTCTGAATAATGGTAGTTTCAGGAAAATCTAGAGAAAGGCTGACAAGACCATTTTTAAAGAAGTCTTGAAGGAGTACAGAAGATACTGGAAGGGGATTGCATCAGACTGGAAGTTCAATAGCTAATTTGCAAGAGTAATTTTGGTACTGGTTCTTCAAACAACTAAAGAAACCTTAGTATCAAATTAAGGTTAAGGTAAACATGTTTCTCATTTAAATGCTGCAGCAGCTTATAGTCTATTTGTATTTTCTAAATTGGCAAGGTAAAGAAACTAAAAGAAAAAAAGAAATAAACCCACACTAAGAATTATTAAGAAAAAAAAAGGTAATTACATTCCATGTAAAATTCAGGAAAATACAATTAAATAGAACTTTGTGGATAAAAGAAAGCTTCATCTAACTCATAAATTAACATAAACCAGTGCTGTTCACTAAATATTCTTGCTATCACACAGTTGGCAATGTTTAGGCTGTGGTTGCTATCTGCAGTCTCCTTTTATATACATACTTGATGATTATACTTTTTACAATCCCGTAAAAAATAGCATCATGTTCCTTCTAGTGCAATGAAATTATTCTTCCCAGTTTAAAATGACTTCTCTCTTATGTCAGGATGGCTAGAACAATGTTTCTTCTCTCATCCTCACTGACCTCTTACTTGCCTTTGAAGCAGTGAACCAAACTGTTCTTGAAACTATTCTCTTTTGGCCTCAGCGACCCTCTTCTTTTTCACTTTTCTTCCTAATTTTCTAGTCATTCCTACAGTGTACTTCTTGGTAAACCCTCCTTATCCTCTTCTATTGTCCTACTGAGGGGTTTTTTTCCTCTGTCCACTTTTCATCTCCAGGTAATCTCACATGCAAACAGGAGCTCACTGAAATGTAAAACTGACCCCTAATCAATACCTGAGACAAGTTTCCACCTTATTAAGGACAGTGGAGTGCACCTCTTCCTCTTTCTTCTATGCTCAGGCTACAAAGGGTATACAAGAAAGGAGGAAGATGTGCATTTCAAAACGTAGAAAGGATGAAGATAGGCCTCAAAGGAGTACCTTATTACCATCTGTAAAGCCACCTCCTCATTCATCTTCCTAGTCTTAAAATTCACTGGTGTGATGCCAACAGAAACTGAAAAACATTAGGTCCCAGCTGTGCTGAAACTACTGGTGTCCTTCTTTCTTTGTCTCCTGTTCTTGAATTCAACCACTGTCTATTCTTTTAATTTTTAATGCTTATATTGTACAATCCCTAGAGCAGGAACCATTTTTGTGTTTGTACAGAGATAAGCAAGTGAAATACCAGACTTTGACTCCATCATACAGGGACTATGATGCCAGAGAATGTTGATAATGCACACGACTCAAGCGTCTGTTCTACAAAGGATTTGTGCTTCCAGTGGAAAGATGTGTGGAACTGGAAGAACAAACAGCCTTGACTTTGGGAATGTGCTGATGTCTCTGAAATGCACCTTTCCTTTTCCTTAGAAAAGACATATGTGCCTTCAAGGCCTGACACTTGGTAGAAAGGGCCATTGCAAGTATAAGAGCAATATTAAGAAATAAGTTCCTCCTCCAAGGAGCAGGTTATCCTAGGCCAAGTATTATTTACGTATTACTCAAGTCCACCTTCACGTGACCCCAAAGACTTAATTCTTTTCTGTACTCAGACATGTTAAAGTACATTATTCTGTCTCAGTGCCTCAGAGCAAAATGAGCAGGATTCAGACCATAGTAAATAGATTCCTGGAGAGAGAAATTTAAAAATCCGTTTGACCAAATCATGAGAACCTAATCACTCTACAACCCAAGCAGAGAAATTTGAATAGTATTTCAGGCACATTAACCTCAAATAGCTGATTTGAGTAATTTTTTGTGGTCATCAGTAACAGGTGATAACTCAATTGCAATTTCTTGTGAATTACATTACACAGTTCAATATATTTCAAGGGAATCCTTCTATCAAGACTGTAACTCAACATCTAAATATGGGTTAAAAAAAGGTAATAGAAAAATACCAAGACATCCAAATTTTCTGTGGTGCTTTGTTTATTTTTAAGGACCTGATAGATTTTACAGGGACTGACTAAGGCTCACTCATAGATACAGCAGTACAGCAGGCATGTAACATGTGAGGCTGTGTTTAATAATCAGTATAGGCTTTAAATGGAGAATTATGAGAATGATGCAAGGGACCCTCCCTGCTATCATATTATGTAAATACTGGACAGAAAACCTGCCACTGATGTCAGTGAAAGAAGGCTTACTGCACTTCTAATTTTACTTCTACACATATTTTTGTTTCTATGATGTCATACAAGTAACAGCAATGGCACCACAGGAGCACATCCACAGACACTGACAAGTCTTAATTATTATAAAGACTCAGAAACAAATTTTACCATTGATATGTACCAAAGAGTGGGATATTCCTTGGATGGGTGGCTGAATACAAGGAAAGAGATTTGTAGAAAAGCAGAATCAGGAGATTCTTTAAAGTTTTATATAAAGCCATATTTCCATTTTGCAGTATATATCCCTTTTTTTACATCTTTTTTGCTTCTGAATCAAAGACAACATACTAGTGAGCCAGATATGATGAATCTCGTACACTCACTAACTTTTAGCAAAAGTATCAAGGTATTTGTCTCAGGGAACACCAAGAATGAGAGGTTTCAGAAGGCAAACTTACAGCATCTGCTGGATGAGACCCCACGTGTTCCAACTCTTGTTCACATTCCTCTTCATATTATACCTTCTATGCAGTCAGAACAAGAGGTCTCATTTATTTTATTCCACTTAAGTAAAAATTTATGAGGGAAATTAATTTTGTGTTAGGGTTATGCTCTGATTCTATAAAACTAAAATCCTTTAGTCTAATCTTGACTGTTTAAATCATAGATGATGGTTAACAATCCAAAATCTAATACATCTTGACACAAAACATTGCTTCAAATCCAAAAGTTTCAATGGTCCATTCCGAAACTAAAATGCTTTTTTCTCCACAGTATCTGTACAGATTTTCTATATTCCCACAGAACATTTCAGTGTTGACAACATAACATTTTTGATCGGATCTGCTTCATGGTAAAGGATTATTCTATTTTCCCCCACTACAGCAGTTTACACCTTGGAAAGTGAGTTACTTCCCCTGAACGTGTACAACTTCTGGATATTGCAAAAAGCCTTCTTAATGAGTTGTTCTAGGTAATTTGTCCCTTGTAAGGTAACAAATTTTCCTTAAGAATGTCATCTTGAGCATTACAGTGCTTAGCCATTCTTTCCCAATATTCTACTGCGATAAATAAAGCAGGCAACAAAATTTCCTATGGCTCTCAGAGGTGAAATTCAGTCTTAGACTGGCAAGCATAATAAATATCCATGATTCCTAGATCTGGTTAACTGACCAACCACACAAGAGAGTGCAGGGGTATCAAACCTCTATAGTAAGGATGGCTAGAGAAGAGGTAGTACTGGGAGATCATACAGCACAGCATACACCAGTGCATGCTTCCAGCATGATTAGCAGTGCTCACATTTTACTGAGATGGACATGATTTTAAATAAAATCTTCAGGGTAAAAAAATAACAATAATAATTAAAAAAAAATAAATCAGGGATTCCATCTGACCTGACAGTAATGGCAGATGACTTACAGTACATACCATGGCAGCAATATTTTCTACTATTTCTCCCCACCAAACATGAATGGCCAGTATTTTAAGAACCAAGGATGCCAAATGACACAAAGAATACTTTTCTTGTCCCCAGTGGTGATGTCTGTTCTGTGGATGCTTCCTTTCAGGAAGGTTTGACTTCCCTGGCACAGTCTACGATTCTATGATTCTGAAAGGGAAGTTTTTTGTTTCTGTAATCCCTAAATGTAAATGACTCAGGCCAAATTTGAATCCTGTAGAAAGACCAAAAACTTTTCTTGCAAATTGTCTTGTCTACAAGAAAGAGGGAGAGAGATTATTTGCAAGGGCATATAGTGACAGGACTTAGGGGAATGGCTTCAAACTGAGATAGTAGGTTTAGATTAGATATTAGAAAAAACTTCTTTACTGTGAGGGTTGTAAGGCACTGGCACAGGATGCCCAGAGAAGCTCTGGCTGCCCCATCACTGGAAATGTTTAGGGTCGGGTTGGATGGAGCTCTGAGCAATCTGAGCTATTGAAAGGTGTTCCTGCCCACACCTTTCAGGTTCCTGCCCACAGGGTTGGAACTGGATGATCTTTTCCAACCCAAACAGTCTATGATTCTATGATTCTATGAAAGGTATTTGGAAGCAATTTAACAAACCAGAATTATTCTGCTGAAGACAAGTGCTACAACCCTCCTGTTCCTCCTTTCAGTGGCCACAAAAGGAAGCCACTGAGCTGCACAACTTATCATGTTTTACCAAAAACAGAGGAAGTGAAGCAGACAAAAGGATAGTAAACAGGGAAGGTTGAGAAAGAGTACATGAACAGTTCCTCCTACCTCAGGTGTTCTTCACAGACTCGTGCCTGGGAGCTGCCCAGCCTCCAGGAGCTACTCTGCCAAAGAGCAGCACTGGAAGACAGGACATGCTGAGGAACGGAGCTGACATGGATCTGGTTTCCAGCAGGTCTCCTTAGATCTATAATAATTTGTAGTTTTACTCTTATTTGACTTTCCCAAAAGGAGAACCCTGCTTTTCTTAAATAATATGACAGAAAGAAAATGTGGTAAATCCAAGATTTTCTTAAACATAATGGGTTCAACCCCAAAAACTTTTATAGAAAAAGAAAAGAAAAAAAACAATTCAGAAGCCCCATTTAGCAAGGAATCTGTTGCAAAGTTCCATTTTTTAATATTTATTTTCCACATTAGGAAAAAAATTAGGAATTTAAAAAGAAGTCAAAGCTTGACATACTGTGACATTGTCAAAAGACCCAATTTGATTTAGGCATTAAAATCTCATTTTTTAAATAGAAACTCAGCAATGGACTCAGCTAGACCCTTTTAAAAACTCTGTGCTTCAATTTTTAACAGCATGAGGATAAATGAGAAGCTTATGAGAAGCAAGACAAATGTGAAATAAACAGAACTTTTTTAGACCTGGCATGAATCAGAAGACTGCAAAACTCAAAAAAGATTTTCCTTGTTTCTCAGAAATGGATACATTCATTGTTCCACGGGGATCTAATTTTAACTTCTCAGTCAAAGTTACTTGTAAAAATACTGTAGGTTTCATTACATAAAGAAAAGGTGATAGGTTTCTTTAAGTACTCAGGATTTCCTGTAGAGATTGATAGATACTGTCATGTTTAGGCAGTCAAGTACCTATGGTACAAGCTCATATGGTCGTGTCTTGGACTGTCACATGATCTGGAACAGAAGCCTTTATTTACCTTCTGAATATAGTGATCTTACCAGAATCAAAAAGCAGGAGCTCCATCCACAACACTGGAGTTAAACAGGGAACCAGCTGAGGTACGAGATAGTTTTCATTTTCTGCGGAATCATAATAGGCAGGGAGAATTTATACATAATATAACTCACAATATTACTACACATTTACTTCTGCTCTGAGCAGGCGTGAGTTTATTTTGTACATGGTTCAAGCTGACTTGAAGCGATTTACTGACTGTATTCAGTGTAATGTATTCTGTCTCTCAGCAAAGCTTATTAGTTTGGCTCGATGCTACACTAATATGTCTACACACCTCCTGGCTTGTGTTCAGCCTATTCAGAGCACAGGGAACCAAAGCTCACACCTGACTGAAAAATGTTAGGCACACATATATTGTGTTAGGTTTAATGGAAATATAATAAAAGAGGGATAAACAAAATTATACTGAGAACAGCATCTTCTGCTTTTACGCCACTTTGGTACAGGACAAGAAAGACACTAAAAAAAACATTAAAGATTATTTTGCTTATAATTTGAAGAATATACAGTTTCCAGATTATTAGATTAATGACAATTTGACCTTGAAAACACCTCTATCTGCTGAAAGAGCAACACTCCATCACCTGTTTTGATTCATTAATGTATCATTTAACTTGCTATGACACATGTTCAGCAGTTATAATTACATTATGGCCTCCCTATTACATCAGCTCTGCTCCAAGTTTCTGTCACCACAAGTCCAATTTTCAACACAGAGCAATCCAGTGCACTCTTTCCTTATTAGTGTCATCTTTAATGTAGCACAGAGTCTGAACCATTACTTGGCACTGAGAGTTTAACAGCAATTAACCCCTGCTCTATCCCCAGGGAGAAGTACATCAGCAACTTGCCAAAACACTGTAAACAAGCTGGCCAAGATCAATGCAAAACCATGCTGGCTGCAGAGCACCTACTGTATTAATTTAGGACTGATATAGAAAAAGAGAAAATAGTCTGCATGAATTTGACCTAAAAGGATGGCCCACACAGGTTACAAGATTTTCTTGAAGCTGAAAAGGGAAAATTCTAAATCCCCAGCCTGCTAGCTTACAAACACACATTCTTTTCCATCTTGGCTCTTATACTATGCTGATCACCATAGGATTTGCAATGATGGCAGAGAATAAACATTCATTACCAGCTAATCAGTTAAAAAAGGAGTCATGATGATTTTTATTTTTCTTTTTTCAGGTGAGGAATTAAACACTTTTCAAGCGTTATCAGGAAAGAAAGCGAAAAGCGTGAAAATGCCAATTTCTCTTGGTTTCTGGTTATTGAAAAGGACAATGCACATAAAAACCTGAACCAAAGGTTAAGGTTCTTTCCCCATGGAATCAAAACAGAGCAAACCAAGCAGTGCAGAACGCCCTGCAGGTCTCTCACACCAGCTTTCCCCAGGAGGGGACAGTATCCTCAGCGATGCTCTGGTAGGGTCACACAAAGCAACCCAGAGTGTGACTACAGAGCAGGGACGATGCCAGGCATGAGGGTACCTCTGAGGACTCCCAGATCCCACAGATTTCTGTGCCACTGTTCACAAACAGGTAGGTAGAAGGAACAGCAACTTTGTACTATGTGACTAAACCAAACTAAAAGGCAACTACTTCAGTTAGAACATACAGGTGAAATGTTTTAACAACAATCCAGCAAAAAAGCCAACCCACCCAAATATAGTTAATATTGTCTTAAGTGACCCAGGATTAAACATTCTTTTTTACCAAGGGAGGTTTTCTGTTTTTCTGATGTCACAATTTTCCTCTAGAAAGTTTTGATTTATCTACAAGCCAATGTTGAACTAGAAAAACAAAATAAAAAAATAATCAAACAAAAGCCAAATCATGTTTTGAAGTGCAAATTTACCCACACAGTCTTCCTCTTTAAAAAAATGGAGACACATCAGGAAAACTCATTTAAATGAGGATTTTAAAAATCAGATGCTCTTAAGAAAGACAATAAGAAGTAAAATTCTTCATTCATTCATCCCAGTATCCTGCAAAAATTGTACGGTATAATTAGAAAAAACAAATGAAAGAGTAGTACTACCACTACTCCCACGGGGTTTGGATCAGGGTTTTTAATGCTCCTAAGTAGTAGAAATGGCAACAAGCCCAGGGTAGTATCTGTGAATAGATAGTCTTGTCCTGTGGGAGCTGGGTTGCACTGCAGGACAGGAGTCATCAGCTGAGGGTGAGTTTTAAAGGGTTTTCATGTTTGGCTCACTGGAAGTTTTCCTGGAGAGAGAAGACAGAGGAGGAGAAGGATGGTGCTCACAAGTGAAATAATTTCAATAACTCTGTCTTTAAATAAAAAAGTATCTGTGGTTACAATTATTTGAAATGTGACTCATGGAACAGACTTGTTTCATCAGCAAAAACTAAATAGTAGGAAGTACGACCCTTAAAACTTTTTTTTAGTACTTTTGTTATATTGATCTCCTGTACTGGAAATAACAAAAAACCCTGAAGTTTAAGCATGAATATTTTAAAGTCATTTGATTAAAGAGACAAATTTTACACTTTGAACAAAAAAAAGAGCACCTGTAGTGCAGAAGAACTAGAATATAAATTATTTAAAAAAGAGTAAAGGAAGCCTTAAATTTGAAATTTTCTAAACACTGGCTATTTGTCCATTTCCATAAACTGATAAATGGGAAGATTCAAAATGTTGACCTAAATATAGAAATGCATGCAGAGGATTTACATGTAAAATACCTAATATTGATCTACTAAGTCTTAGGAACACCAAAGTGTGCCAGTTTAATACTGCTTTGGCATGGGACTGTTAAAGGCTTAGTGATAGCATAGGACCTTTCTTTTCATACTTTACAGATTTGGACTGAAAATTTCAAATATATGCATCTAAAATATGTACTTAAATCTTCTTGAATACACTGGGAAATGCCAATGCTTTCAGTTTTGAAAAAACAGGTTTAATTTTAACCCTTCGGTTGTGAACTTTCTGAACAGTCACTCTTAAGGCAATTGCTTACCAATTTCAGTATACAATAATTTAAAAAATCATATACACAATTCTCACCCAAGTATGTAGGGTTTATTGTGTTCTGCTGGATAAATATTTCGAGCACAAGTATAGTCACCGTTTTTATTTAATTACTATCTTTTAAAAAAAATTAAAGACAGAAAAAAATATGGTACTATTAGTTAAGTGAAGGGAATTTGAGTGGGAAAATTAGAATGGACTTCACCTTCCACATGCTGATCCAGATATAAAAATTCAAAACTGTCAAGTGTGAAGGATTCATTTGCACAAAAGGGAACATCTTAAAATTAGAATCTAAACCCAAATGCAGCTTGTGTCTGAGTGTGACTGTTAACCAAGGCAGATCCAGCTCAGTGGAAAGGATTCTCAACTGTTATGAAATAATTAAAATATTTGCCTTTCTAGTTAAGTTAAAGAATTGTGATTATAGGAAGAAGATTGAATAGAAAAGAGTGAGTGGGAATAAAATGAAAATTATGAAAAACAAACAAAAAAACCCCACACAACTTATAATGCAGAAGAGTTCTTTCATGTTGAAAGGCTTTGACATAGTTTCTTGTCTTAATTAATGTAAACAACATCAAGAAAAATCTGAAAGACCATGAAGAAGAAAAGATGATCAGGAATAATATGAGGAAAGGAAGTTGAATATCAGTATAATGTTACATTATAAATGAAAAATTAGGGGTAGAAGTAGTTGAATACAGTGATTCAGTGTGCCTACCATCTTTCACATGTAGATGGTGGGGTTACATTACACTCTTTATTGCTTCAGCTTTTCATTAGGAACAAAAATGTTTTCGTCACATTCTCTAAAAATCATTATTCTCTAAAAATATGCTTGGTTGGTAGCTTTTTTTTCCCAGAGGTATTTTGTTTTATGATAGTGTAAATACAGGTGAATTTCATGCTGATCTGGAACTAGGAGAGTAAATCAGAGCACAGCCATTTTACAGCAAATATTCCCAACACCTTAAATTCACTTGAAGTTTCACAGCAAGAGCTTATCATCACCAGTCTAAAAATGAAACAAAAAGTCTTTCTACCAGCAAAGACAAAATTTGTCTGGATATTCTGCTTTGGCCTCTTCTCTACAAAGATAGAGAACAAAACAAGTTATAAAGGTCATGTTATTTTTATACCCAAACAAATTTAATACAATGGAAGGGAAAAAATCAAACTATTAAGTTCTAGTTTTAAAAAAGTTGGTAATTTATTGACAATAAATTAAAACTCTGCCTAGCCCCTTTAGTCAACTATTTGGAGTCACAGTCAAGAGTCACTGATGTTAAGAGCTGTTACAATGCCAAGTTAATTTCCTGAAAATGAAAGCTTAGGTTAGATGAAGGATCTTACCAGTGTTCAACATGACTGATAAAAAAGAAAAACACAGCTTAAAGGAGATAAAGGAAAAGGTGACAGTAGTGGAAAGAAGGAATTTATTTTTTTTGTCAGTAATAGCTCAGCTGATCATAAATACCATAATGCAGATACTCCTGAAAAATAATTCTTTGTCATGGCTTTCCATTTTTCCACTTGACTAAAGTATACATACAGTTGATCCTTGTCCTGTGCTCTCTGCAGGGATGATGTTCCTATAAGACATCACAGAACTCCCACACTGCAGCCCAGTTCTTGCTTCCAGAGGAGACCTGGTTGTTTTATATACAGATAATCAATCGGCCACAAAAGATAGAATGGGAATGAATTAGGACAACAGTCTAAGGGACTGGTAGTGTCCCTAGACTAAAGTGTCGAGGGACACCACCACAACAACCCAAACAATAATATTGAACCAGCTCATCACTAACTCCTTCTGGACAGTTGAATGAACTGAGATATTTTATTCAGGTCCAACCAGCTCCAAAATAAATTTGGTCTTGGATTTCCTGAAGTAATTTGAAAAACTCACTGCAGAAGTAAGGTGTTGGTTTTTTTTTTTTCCTACACAAAATTTTCTTTTAAAGAGAGATCTTTTTATGAAAGGAAGTTTCCAACCACTTCTCTCGGTGGTTTTCTTCTAATCTCCTTCAGGTATTTCCAAATACAAGGAGCACTCTGTAACCTCACATCAAGACTGGGGTCAGGGTTGTCAAGCAGCAAATAGCAAGACCCAAAGACACCACAGAACCAGCTGGTGTGACCCTTGTATAACATCAGTGATACTACTTGACCCAGACACCCTTACAGTGCAACTAATTTATTTTACTTGGCTGAAAACTATACTGCATAACAGCATGCAGGCTTGGCATCAACACCATGGTCCACTTTTTTCCTGGCTATTCTAATTTCCATGATGAAGAGATTGTTTATGTATCTAATATGAATACACGTGGATTTATCTTCCTGCCACTGGTCTTGCTTCTCTTATTTGAGGTATCACTACTACCTAGGAATTTACACACTGTAATCAAATAATCTTTAATCTTCTGTTTAAGGAGCTAGTACTGCATGTTTAACATCTTGCTGTAAGGCAGCATTTCCAGCCCTTGCATAGTTACAGTAATTCTTCTCCATACTCTTTCCGGCTGTTTAATATCCAAGACACAGGACTTGATTCTCTGGAACTTGTTTAGTCATTGACAACTCTGAAAAAGGATTATAAAAGAGAATCAGTAATGTGTTAAGCCAGCCAGGTAGCAGTGTAAATGCCAACATCTGAAGAGCTGGGCATACAGCATTGTCACCCGAGAGACCAACAAAGAACTTTCACTTTGCCTTCTTTCTCCTCCAAAGACAGAGGATGTTAAGGTCGCAGTTCAGACCCAAAGTTTTGCCATCATGCACCTGCAAGTTCAGAATTTTTCCTCTGACTTTCATCGAGTGCCAGAGTCAGCAGGTATGTCTTCTCACAAAGTCAAATTACAGGTTTGAAGAAATTCCTGCGAATTGAAACCGTACAGTTCTGCTCAGCTTTATCCTTAACTGTGCCTGTGTAAATCTCCCCTTCTTGCAATTCTTCCTTCCTCATTACATTTGAGTCTTGAGTCACTGAGCAATTGTTTCAGACTCAGAATCTAAAGTATTTCTCATCTTTTTTTTAACTCTTATTGATGTCATCTGTAATAAAATAAAGTATATTTCCAAGAACTAAAATATGAAATCACATCATGAGCCAAGAAAAAAGTTAAAGAGCATGTACACTTTTTCTGTTCTGCCTAATACAGTCATTCTCAGGCTGAACCAAGAAAAAACAATTGGCAAGACTTAAAAAGGACTCTAATAATGGCCAGTAGCAGTATATATCTGGAACCTTTCACCTTCAGAATGGATTTTGTCCAGATTGAGAGCAATTTAAAAGAAATATTGACTTCTGGATGCTTAGTGACCTGTGTAAAAATGAATTAATAATCCCAGCTGTTTCCTATAGGACATCACTAAAAGTGTCAGTGCTGTTGCCAGACCAAACGGCACCTTCATTGAAAGGTGTAAAAGATTTTTCACTTCATTTATCAATACAGCACGCACAAATAAGTCACAGACCAGCCAAAGAAACTGAAATCCTTCCAAGTCCCTGGCAGATTTTGCTATATCCTGCAATCCATCACTTAGTCTACACATGTATGGACAAGTGGCCCATGTGTTCATGTGTGGGGTGTTGGATTGAATGGCAAGTGAGCAACTTCCTAAGGCCACTGAGAGTCTAAGATCGTTGGACTGACATAAATGGAGAGTGCTGGGCCTCTCTGGAGTGAATGGACAGGTACAGCATGAAGAAAAAAGTGAGGAGTAGACAAAACATTGACTTTCTTTCCTACAACACAGTTGGACAGTGCAGCTAAACTCATAATTTGTTGTTGGCAAAGGCCAGAAATCAATTACTATTCAGTTGAACATGGGCTATAAATGCAGGGAAGTGATATATTTCCTGAAGGTAGCTCTTGGAGATGTCAGGGATAGGTCAGAGAAAGAGGAAACATCAGCTCTTGCACAGATCTACTTGAAAATTCAGGTTTTACTGAAAGAGCTGTTCAGTTATGAAAAGAATGTTTTGGCATGTACGGTTTTCTTATGCTATTTGCAGATGGTTAAAAATGCATTGTGTTCCAGAACTTTTAAAGTGCAGTGAAAAATGAGTAATAGGTCAAATCAACATCTGTATTTTTTAATTAGCTAAATAATTTTAAAAAGCTTTTACCAAGAAATGGGTTTTAAATATTATTTGCCTTATTCTCTTCTGTCATTGTAATTGTTCTCTCTCCTCTTTTGTTATTTCTAACAATTTACTCTCTCCTCTGAACTCATGAAAAGCTTGCCCTCTTTAACTGAGGTTAAAATGAGAAGTTGGAATGGGGGCAGAAAAGCATATATACCATTTGCTTTCCTACTGTTCTTAACTGCAGAATATCACAAGAAATAGCATTTGCTAGGAGCATCCACAAAAACCATCAAAGCAGGAGCAGAAATGAGGATTTCTAGGTTTTCAATTAGCTTTTAGCACATTTCCAATGTGACTGTGGGCATATCACTTTTTTCCGTGTGTAAAATGAGGAGGGCAGCTACTCAAAAATATTATGGAAGAAGAAATTAATTCTTGTTGGCAAAATTATTTAACACACTTTGTAAGCCACAAATGAAGGACACTACCAACTATATATTTTAACAACTGGACATGTATTGAATTGTAATCCTTATTGATATCTAGTAATTAACAGAGTATTTCAAAGGATCTTCAATTCCAGAGAGTGGTTACTGAGAAAAAGCAAGCAGAGACAGGCTCTTGCTTTTAGCTTTGGTTTTAACAGTGTAATTACCCCTTCTCCCTTTTCCATTTCTAAAAGAATAGCCAAACCCAATCGAGAGCAGAGGGTGCCCCAGTCTCAAAACTGACCTTCATGATTAACAAGTAAAGAGAGACTCCAGCCCAGCTGCTTCACAAGCTAAAGAGTTCAGTCTATACAACCTGTAGTCTGAGATTTGTCAGCTGTAAAGGAAGAGAAAACCCAATATTTTTTTTTATGGTACAAATGACATAGTAGTATCCTGAACCTCCACTGGCACCCTCCCCAAAAAAGAGAATATGCTTGAATCGTGCACTGAGTAAGGTCTTAACAATGAATGAAGACAATATGGGTCAGAACACCTCTTCTGACTTCAGGCATCTTCAGACATGCCTCTGTCTTACTGCTGTTAAAAGCTCCTGTAACCATGTGAGGAAGACTAAAAGATTCTTCTAAGCTTCATTCATCTTGACCCAAAATGTCTGAGTTTGCCAGATTAAAAAAATTTAACCATCAAGCTTAGATGGAGGTATCTACTCTGAAGCCATCTAAAATTAGGTGAGGTGAATCCTGCAATAAGAAGCTGGGAAAGTAGGAAAAGGACTGTTTTCAGGAAGATGATTCTTGTGTTGTTTTGACACTGAGTTGAGTACCTCTAACAGCCTTTGAATATCAAACCCACCTCACAATACTAATTCCAGCCTGAGACTTTGACATCTAAGGAAGTGAATCGAAATAATGAGGCCCCCACTTGCAACATGCATATGATGAGTAAGTAGATGAAACTGTGATAATTAGAAACCCAAATGCAGGCAAAAAGTTGGGCATAGGCTGTGCATCTTTCTTTTTATTTTTTCCCCTCAGGCATTAACTTATCTTGGCCAAACCCTCCTTTCTACAAGTTCAGAGATATTTTAATTTTGAACTTCAAATGGAGTGCAAATAAAACACCAAACAAACTTAGGATGTTGCACAATTGTCAGTGGGTCCCATTTTAATATTTAATGACCTGGACACCTGTGACTATTGCTAAAAATAAAAAGAATTAATTTAAAAGGAATTATTGACATAATATAACACATGATAGTCTGTTAATAAAAATGCATACTTCTAATTGAATGCTGGCACCTAGCCACCAACTAAGCACAACTTCAAAAGCAACAGCTGGGAAAGCATCTTTTAGATTTTAATTACAGAAGCTCGTAAGCCACTTATCTTTTCAACTTTTTTCTTCAGAAAGCACTTCTGTTTCATAGGAGTGAGTTCAAAGGTATTTACAACATGTAGGGTAAGAGAACTAGCTCTGACATAGTCAAACTTCACCAGTAAATTTGAATTCTGGACTAAGACAACTATTCTCAGCTTTGAAGTGTGAGTCCCATTTGAGCCTGAAAGAACACAAGCTTCAGGCTTGCTGCTCAGGTTTTTTGATTCTTTTGTATCTCTATTTGTGGGATAAGAATTTCAATCATATTTGTTCTTATCTATTATTTGTATTTTAGCATTATGTCAGGGCTGCCACTGAAACTGAAGCTGCACTGTGCAAGTATTTTACCAATCAAATACATAGTGAACACACATAATCTCAGATGATTCAGTTATGAAAGGGAGAAGGCACTATTAAAAGTTTGGGAAATGGGCATGGAGACAGACCTGAGTCTGGAAAAGAGAGAAATTCTGTAGCTGCATCCAGAAAACTATTATGCTTGTGTTTAGAACAAAACTATGGAAGTATATATATGATTAAAACTCTAAATGAATTTAAATTATTTGCTAGATTGGCTACTTGGCTTGACATTTTTCAGGGAAAAGCCCAGAGGGGGTTATGATGTATTTCATCTAATATCTAAAGTCTTATAGCCTGGGCAGCTACTGTGGACTTCCTCCACCAGTAAAGAGACAAAGTAAGACAGAAAGAAATGGCTGCTGAATGACTCTTCCCAAACTAAAAGAGGCTTTGTCTCTGTCCACTGATTCAAGAAATCCAGATAATTTCTTTATATTAAACATCAACATTTTAGTCAGCTAAAATTAAACTAATTCAATCCTACATCCAATACCTTTGGGTCTGTGAAAAAACTCTCTGCCAAAATCTAGGAAATGAACTACCTATGATTTGAAACATGAAACTCATCCCAAGACCATCCCTCTTTTCCCCCGATATGCAAAGACAACTCAAGCTAAAGTGTTTTTGACTGACATAGAAACTATACAAAACAAAATAATGTTTATTATTTCCCTTATACAGTTAATAAAAAGAAGCTCTGACAATAAGGTCTTTAAAAAAAGAAAAGTAATCTCTTTTAAAAACCCAGTGAGACATCCATGAACTGTAAAAATATTAGCACATAACCACCAGGAAAAGATTATTGGAGTTAACAAGTACATTTGATAGGAGGACCTTTAAAGAAGACTTTCTAGAATGTTGCAGGCCCAGTGAGGATGTGTAGTAAAAACAATAAGAAAAGAAAATCTATTTCATTAAAGATTAATTTATAAAACAGAATATGTGAATTGGTGTCATAGAAGAGGACTGAGCCTGAAGAGTTCTGGAGGTCTTTTCCCATCCCCCAAAAGTAACATGACAAATTCTTAAAGTTGCTGAAGGATTTTTTTACTATAATTCTATTATGTCTTAGCTAAAAACTGTATCTAAACCAGTTAATCTAAAACACAGATCAGTCTACCTTTTCTGGAAAATCAAAATTTCCTTTAGTCTTTCTGTGGGTTTTTAAGACATTATACATACAGAGATAACTGCATGTCTTTGTAGGAAGATAAATAGGATGCAAAAAGACTTGGAGTCCTCTGTCCACTCTGCAGACATAATTCAGGCCAGACTGTGTCAAGAGACTAAGAAAAACTTTGTTTTGTGTTAAGGTGTCCTACCCTGTCCTTCCAAAATGTGCAGGACCTCCAGGAGGAAAGATGACAGAGAGGAATTGTGCCTCTCCCTTCTTAGATATGCATGAATCTGCCAAAGAACCTTAGAGCCTTGAGCAATAAGTTTATGAAAGAACACTTTTTTGCATTCAATTCCAGTCCTGGAGGAAGTGGCAGAACTATGCACTTTTCCCTGAATTTTGCTCTCCTGTGTTGCATTTGTGCTTGTTTGAATGATAGCTGCAGAGTAGACTAGTCTATAAAAAAAAATTTAAAAGAAGAATCATACACATGAATAAGCATGTCCTACTATGAAAATACCAAAACTTAAGTCAGCACTACTGTAATCTAGACACCTTCTGCAGAGTTCATCACAATTTTGGGATGTTATGATGGTTGCTACATGGTTGTATATGTAGTTACAACATCTTTCACAGCAAAGTCCAATATATTCCCACAAACTTTGCACTCCACATTTATACCAAAGGATACAAAAAAGAAAAGTTAATAAAGAACCTGTGATCCAGTGTAAACAGGATGACTGGAGTTTATTAATCATAAATGAAGGTGACGAGTAGTTCAGGAAGCATATAAATGAACAGGCAACCTTGCTAAAAGGTCAGAACCTTTCAGTAGTAAGCTGCCTCTGCTCATTTTAATGTAACTTTCTAAGTTTGGGGTCAGAAAGCATCCCAAATACAACTACTAAATCTGAAGGACGTTTTACATCATTTTAGTTTTGTCTTATCCCTCTTGTTTAATAGCTCTGGGTTTAGAAGTGCAAACAACTTGGTAGGCAGGTTTTTATGGGATTCAAAAGAAACATTTTTAACACAGGTAACAGCTGCAAAAGCAATAAGATTTCCTTTTCAAGAGTTTGACCTTCTACTTCACTGTAATTACAGTCACTAGGCTAATCCTGTGGTAAAGGATCGGGATTATAAAATTTATATTATGTGTATACTCCGCTTTGTGCTGAGGTTACTGTAAATAGTGATACAGTTTTAAAGGCTTCTATTTCCACTTTGAGGTAAAATTTTTCTCAATTTGCTGACATCTCCATCTTCAAAATGTTGCTTCAGTCCTTCTGAATGCAACCTTTCCTGTACTATGCAAATTTTGCTTTTTAAATTAAAATAAACAATTACATTTGTGTACATGTCTTCTTTTGTCACAAGTATTGAGGGAAGGGGGAGGGATTTCTAATGGCAAACATCCATTTAGATGTCAAAGAGAGTTTTGTATGTCCACTGAATTAAAACATCATTTGCTGTCAAGCCTTAAAGATTTTGGCATTTCTTCTGATTTCTACTTATGATAGCTCTCAGAGGACATGCTGTGCAGTACTTTTGCCTACTTTAAGACCAATTGCATGTGACAAATGCATTAGTTTTTAATACCACAAGTGGACATATAATTTGATGAAGTATGTCTTTAAGCCATCAGCTGTTGTCTGCCACCAGCCTTTTACAAAGACACTTTAAACAAGATCACCCCCAGCTGCCTTGACAATTAAATCTCTTTTTCCCCTGTAACCAGACCAAAGCCAGCTTGAAATCAGCAGGAAGACTTCAAATGGGGATTGGATCAAGGCTATAAACTAAAAATGTCTAGACCTCATTCTGTTACTTCCTTTAGATGGGAAAGAGCAATGTTCCCTGTGTTCATAGAGCTCCTGTTTGGCACAGGCAAAGACCTGCACAGCATTTGCAGGCTGGCATAGACAGCCTGAGAGGACCACATCACACCCATGGAAACAGGCATCCTGCTAGGCTGTGCACTGCCAAACTCACCTGCAGTGTCTCTCTGCACACTGCTGAGCACTCTTCCTAACTCATCACACCCCTGCAATTGTTACCACGAGCTCCAAGCGTGATTCCTCTGAGCTCACTTGTGTTATTCCAAAGGCCATGGTACAGCTTATACACTATGTGTGAGAAAATTACATCAATGTATATTCAGAGATTATAGCACCCCAGTAAAGTTACAGCTCCTTCAGGAGTCTGCCAATTGTTTTTCCTTACAGCACATGATGGCAACATATAGTTGCAGTGTGTTGACCCTGGCTGGACACCACTACAGCCACTCTCTCACTCCTCTCTGCAACTGGACAGAGGAGAGAGAAAAAACAGCTAAGGATTCATGAGCTGAGATAACAGCTGGGAGAGGTCAGCGACTGATCACCTTCACAGGCAAAACAAAACAGCCTCAAAGTGGGGATATTACTTAAATTCATTACTAACAGGATCAGAGCAAAAGAGTAAGAAGCAAAAGAATGTTAAAAACACCTTCCCCCTACCCCTCCTTCCTTCCATGTTCTCCCTTCTCCCCCCCTAGAGGTGCAGAGGGACGGGGAATGGGGGTTTCTGCTGCTGCTCAGGGAGAGGAGTTGGAGTCCTTCTCCTGCTCCCATTGGGTCCCTCCCATGGGAAACAGTCCTTGATGGACCTCTCCAGAGTGAGTCCATCCCACAGACAACAGTTCTTCATGAAACTGCTGTCCCGTGGGTCACTCCTCCATGGGGTGCAGTCCTTCAGGAATGAGCTGTATTAGCGTGGGTCCCCATAGAGGCCACAAGTCCCACTCAGGAAAAGCCTGCTCCAGTGTGGGCTTCCCTCTCCATGGGCTGCAGGTCTCCAGCAGGACCCTGCTCAATCTTGGGCCTCCCACAGGATCACAGCCTCCTTTGGGCATCCACCTGCTCCAGCGTGGGCTCCTCCATGGGCTGCAGGGGGGTCTCTGCACCCCGATGTTCCCCCATGGGCTGCAGGGGCACAGCTGCCCCACCCTGGTCTGCACCACGGGCTGCAGGGCCTCAGCTCCAGTGCCTGGAGCACCTCCTGACCCTCCTTCTGCACTGACCCTGGTGTCTGCATTGTCGTTCCCAAGTTCTCAGTCCGCTCTTCCCTGGCTGGAATTTTGACTGCACAATAACTTTTAAATATGTTATTACTGTCACTCTTGATTGGCTCGGCCTTGGCCAGTGGCAGGAAGCCCATCCTGGAGCCGGCTGGCATTGGCTCCACCAGATAGGGGAAGCTTCTGGTAGTTTCTAACAGAAGTCACCCCTGTAGCCCCCGGCTACCAAAACCCAGCCACAGAAACTCACTACAATAGTCTACATTTTTAGCCCCACTAGGTATATAAACATATCTTAAAGTATATGTTAATTTTTAAGACATCTGTTTGATTCACTGAACAGCTGAAAAACACCTCATTAAATCTTCCTTTTCTTGTCTTTTGATTTTTTGTTTTTCAGCAGCCAGCTGTATGCCTTCTGAATTATCGGCATCACATGCTCAACAACACAATTTCTTTGCTGTTCCAATTAAACAATTAATTAATGCCTATGGTACAAAAATAAATAAGAAACTAAGGAGGAATAGAAGATGTACAATGAACAGTGTTGTTTTTTTTTATTTCCAGTCTGGTTTGTGAAACAGTCTGGGAAAACTGCTAAGGTCTTATCACTATATTTTCATAGCTTCCATTTTCCTGATATGTTTTTATCTAAGCCAGTCAAACACCAAAAGGATCCAATACTGCAGATTACATTATTTGATGAATGTTTCTGTTATTCGCTAAATAATTTATCGAACAAAGCTGCAGAAGCTAGTCAAATGCAACAAAACACTGCTCATCACATGAATTATTTGATAAAAAAACCTGAAATAATTGTCAAGGATGTATGTGACGAGTAGTATTTGGCTTCAGTTGTTTCATACCTGACATATATGACAGTCTAAAGAGTGAAAGAGCTTTGAGATTATTTGGGTCTAAAAGCAGATCCCAGTCGCAGAGTCCTAATAGTGTTAGAAGCACTAAGAACTGGAGCTTCAGTTTGGAAAAATTACTGCTCATCTGCAATTGTAGCTGCCTGAATAACAACATTTAAGTTCTGTTGGATGGTACTTAAATTCAATTCCTTCTATTAACATACACGTCTTTTTTTAGTATTCTAGTGGAAACAGTAACAACAGTTTTTCTTCATTGAAGAATAAAAGGACATACCTAACTACAGCAGCAATGTCATCAATACTCCTCATGAACAGTTTTAAAATTTTAGGAGACTCTAAAATATGATTTTATCTACCGACTTACTGCAACAGCAGGGGAAATCAAATCACCCGTGAATGTCTTATTAGAGCAATCTCTCTTTGACACATCTCTTACATCTCACTTTTACATCTTCAGTGCATTTTTTAAATTAAAAAAAGGGTAAAAATATTTTAAGAAATAATCACACAAGTGCTTTCCAGAAAAAGGAATTACATGTGAAATAATGAAAAAAAAATAAAATAATGAGACTCGGGGACTGGAAAATGAACTACATCTCTATTTTGCTAAAAAACTAGACAGCTGTTCCTCCTGTAGACTGTGGGCAAGTTGCAATTTCTTTTCTTTCGATTCCTTTTGCAAGCTGATTATTTTTAAGAAGTGCCAACCTGTGCCTTATTTCCCTTTATAGTATGAAGGGTAGTAAAGCCACAGAAAGATCCTTGATGTGTGCTCTTTTTTTCCCAAAGAACATCTTCAAAATCAAGTAGAATACCTACCTTGATTTTTCCTCCTGCCAACTGGAGCAATGCAGTTTCCTGGAGCAGCTCCACACCACAGCAATGCTTTACCGCGTTAATCAGATACGTCTTCCAAAGCACAACTGATCTGTGATCTCCAGAGCTCACCTCACAGACTGTATGAGTATTTATTTCCACTGCTTATATTATTCCCCTCTTTCCTCCACTTCAGTGTCAGGGACAACAGGCTGTCCTCTTTCTGCCTTGTTGTATGGTTTAAGTCACATGGATGGCTACCCATGTTCTGCATCTTTAAGAACTACGGGGATGAAGCATTGCTGTTGACTGCTACATGGAGGTTCAATGCAACAGAGCTTTGTTCAAGAGGTCTGAGAGGCAACAATAGTAGAATGAAGGTGATTTGTGAGGTCCTTGGATTCACTAAATCACCAGAAGCTCTTAAAGACCTTCTGAAAGAAGTTTTAGAGGCCATGTTATCTCCCAAGGTCATTTGTAATAGCAGTTTAGTACCTGATGAGTGGGAATAACTTGAACTGGCAGGAGCACGGACTTGGCCATGCAGCTTCATCTTGAATATTGTGGCAGTTTTGGTCTCTGCAATATAAGAAAGATAATAAGCTGTTAGAGAGTGTCCAAAGGAGGGCAATGAAGATGGTGAAGGGCCTTGAGGGGAAGCCATATGAGGAGCGACTGAGGGCACTTTGTCTGTTCAACCTGGAGAAGAGGAGACTGAGGAGAGACCTCATCACAATTACAACTTCCTCATGAGAGGAAGAGGAGGGACAGGCACTGATCTCTTCTCTGTGGTGACCAGTGAGAGGACCCAACGGAATGGCCAAAAGTTGTATCAGGGGGGGTTTAGGTGGGACATTAGAAAGAAGTTCTTCACCTAGAGGGTGGTTGGGCACTGGAACAGGCTCCCCAGGGAAGTGGTCACAGTACCGAGTCTGACAGAGTTCAAGTGTTTGAACAACACTCTCAGGTACATGATGTGACCCTTGGGGATGATCCTGTGCAGGACCAGGAGTTGGACTTGATAATCCTTGTGAATTCCTTCTAATCAACATATTCTGTGATTCTGTGATCTGCTATGATCCCCAAATTCTCTTTCATTTTGTCTTAAACAGGAGTTAAAATCTTTCTCATTATGAAGAACAGAACAATCTGATAAAGAGAAATTTTTATTAGATGATCACAGAATTGCTGATAGAAATTCTGAAGGAATAATGGAAAATTATTACAAGTTGTTTCAATTTTATTGTTTAAAGTCACAAATTAGAAGCTATTGGAAAACCATGATGCATGTTCACATAGCCCAAAGTGGAGTACCAGTGATGAATCACTGTTTGCAGCTCACACCTATATTATATTAATTGCTAAAACTGAGGTACATAACTCATTTACATGCCAGCATATTACATTATTGATTCATAGGAAAAAATCTTACAAAGCAAAAAAAAAGATTATGCAAGAGTGTTTCCAAAAGCTGGTTACTGCTCCCACTGATTCAGTAGGATCCCATGTTGAAACCACTCACTGATTAGGAGCAGAGATTTGCATGATTTTTAGGATCAGAGATTACCTTTACTATTGGGAAAAATCAATTTATTTTTATAATTCATTAGAGTACGTAATTTAATTATGATTTGATGATATCAACATATTGCTTTGGAACATATCAATTTAATTTAAGAAATATGTGGGATATCACTGAGATTTTTTGTTTCAAACGTATACTTTTATCATTTGGTAACATACCAGACAAGTGAAAAACTAATTTTTTGAGAAAGTCGAAATATTTGTTTTGACAAAAAATTTAAATATAAATTTTTCATCCTGATATAAAATCAAATCAAACCTTGAGAATTTTCACAAGGAATGAAATTTCAGTCCCTTCTAATTAGACTGTTGAGTCAAAAAGAATAAAGCTCTATTTGACAATGATTGTGTTACTTTTTTTGTGATTGTGATTATCTTAGGATCAAAGTGGTACCTGAAAATCAGATTAAAGCACACCTTTAGGTATTGTATAAATCAACAATGATGTTTTCTCCTTTGTGTTGATGAAGAAGCAGTGTTCTTTCCTTTCGAAATGAATGCATTGCTGTTTTGATCTTTTCTCTGAGAAAAACCCCACAACCAAACAAACTGAAAAATTGTAAATCTTCCTGCATTTTTCCCTGGATCTGTAAATTAATTTCTTACTTTTACAGCCATGTGAATGCCTATGCATCCTAGAACTTTTAAAAATTTCTTTTTATAGCAAATTCACATCAATGTGAAAACTCTCACTCATTTCTTGGAGGGAAGTTCAAAACTTTCAACCATTGATTTGATTCAGAAAACAAAACAACCATGTTAATTACAAAAGCATATTTCTCCCTACTCTTTTGCATTAGGTAAGTCACTTCTCAGTCATCAACGACAAGTCCTACACTTGAGAATCCATCCTCTATATTTCATTTAATCCCGCTAAAGCAAATAGTTTTTTTCAAAGGCACAAAGAATATTATTTCTGCCATGTCATATATTTATAAGGAGCAAAGCATGGGTTATATATAAAATTTCTATGATCACTTTCCTGATTGTTTTTCTCCTCTCAATATTGTCTGCAGAACTATATGGCAATAAGGGAAGTCAAAGACTGGAGTAGGTTGTCAGAGAGGTTGTGTCACCTCTGCTTTTAGAGGTGCTCAAGATCCAACTGCATAAAACACTCAGCAACATGATCTGACACCACTGGCTTTGAGCTGTGAGATAGAGGAGGTGGCTTCTAGAGCTCTCTTCAAACTAAAATAGTCCACTAATTTAGCCAAAGTTTCTATGACAGTTTCTGTGGAATGTTTTCCTGACCAACCTCACTGCTCAGGAAGAAGCAGCCTGGTTTTGGGTTTTCTTGTGTGTGGCTTTTTCTTTGGTTTGTTTTGTAATTTGGTTTCTGGTTGTTTTTCTCTCAGGTTTTGCTCTCCTCCTAGTACTTCCTATACTTTTCAAGCCTCCCAATGTCTTGACATATTTATCTCAGAGGAATTCTTCACCGTTGGTGCAGAGTTAATTTGTAAAGGAGAAAAAGGAGCACTTTTAAGTTTTTATTGATATTCTGCCTGCTGGATAGCTGATGATCATTAACATCAGCCTAAAGGTTCTTCTCTCTTTCATCTGGTTTAGGGCTCATTGACCAGCTCCTGCTAGTTATGCCACAGCTGTCAAATCTACTCCTCTGCCACAGTTTTGGAGCTGGCAAAACAAAAGGTTTGCCTGTGCCTCATCTATAGCAAGTCAGAGTATTAGGTTGTACCACAGATAAAGGTGAATTCACAGTTACATGGAACATCTGAGTTGTAGGTAAATCCCATCTATTTCTGCTGCTCCTGTGATGGGATGCAAACAGCTGGGTAGTATATTAAAACACTGCAAATGTTTAGTCAAAGACAACAGCTCAGAACTCTGCAGTGTAGTTAGCTGGACATTTCTTCTTCTGCTGACTTAACTAAGATAATATGCATTATAACCTTATTTCCAGCCATGGCCATTAATATGTTAGAGATATTACTATAAAATAATAATAAAAATGAGCCATTTTCAAGGCTCTCTTGTTGACTTCCCCTCAAACCTGATATTTATGGATTTTGCTTTGAATTTCACAAAACCCAATTGCAGGATATAATCCACTTATTGCTCTTCAAATGCATCCATTTTGTTTTACAAATTTTAGAAGCCTCATTTAGAGACCAAGGAAAGCTCTTTCCTGATTAATTTCTGGCAAAATGCTCAGTGCTTCTTTCTAGCCCTCTGCTATTCTGAGTCCTCAGATTAGAAACACATTATTCTGACAGCTTCAGTGTGATTCAATTGTTATGAATAGGTCTGCATTTTTACATCTGAAGCAAAAGCAATATTTGCTCAACTAACACTTTATGAAAATCAACTAATACAGAAGAAAAGCTGATTTCTATTCTTGGGGAATTTGAGGAACCCCAAGTATTGTCCCCATGCCTTCTCCCAAACAAGGGTCTTTTAGCCTTTTTAACATAAAAAATAGTTTCATGCTTGGCTCATTACAGCAAAACCACTGCAGATTAAACCTCTCTATCAATTACAAGCAGCTGAACATCCTTTAGCATCAAACAGAATGACAAAAAGCTACACTATAATGAGTAATGGCTAAGGCCAATTGCTATTTAATTATGTAGATGACTTAACATCCTTTCATTGATGTTATCTGTATGTTTCAGAATGAAAGTTATCACGCATTGCTTTGCTACAGCTCTTACAGCATATGATAGAAGAAGTAAAAAGGAAGTCTTCCCAGACAGAAATGGCAAAAACTAGAAAAATATATCGGCCCAGCAATACAAGTCACATTTCACCATTCACCTACAACAAATAGGAGCTTCTACATATTGTGGAAAAAAGAAATTCATGCATGACAACTTACAGTGGGGAGGGAGCTTGAAAGAGAGAGTGACAACTGCAGCAGCAAGAGCCTATGTCATGAGCAGTTCCCATGAAGATGTCTGGTCCCTGAATTTTGTAAGTGGGAGATAAGAAGGACAGTGAAGTTAGTCATAACATGAGAGATATTTTAGATGGGAAGGACCTGGTAGGTCATCTGTCCATCCCCCTGCATAGGCAGGATTATACTTTGCAGTATCTTCTCAAAAAGATTGTTCAGAACAATTTCACATGAGCAGAGGAATGGAGTAAAGGACATAATAGATCTTTTCCATCTCTAACTTCTACAAGTCAAGAGGTCCAGTCTGTAGCTGGTGTGAGGTGGCTGTGGGTACAAATACTGCAAGTGTTTTAAGAAAGGAAATTTGGAGGGAAATTCTACCCTCGGATCAAGTGCATGCAAAATGCAGTGTTTGATGTTAGTGAGCATAGAAATTACCCCATAAAGGACATTCAGTTCAGTCATAAACAGTGACCCCGTTACTGGGGGCATACTGCTGCATTTTTGTCAACTTGTGTATGTGACTCACATCATTCAGACTGATAGTTCTATACCATTTAAAAGGATATATATGGATTAAATTATTTCCACTAATATTATTGATGGAATCTTGCACTCGTACTTATTTAAGCTTTCAGTTTGAGACTGTAAAAACAAATGCTGTAATAGAAAATATTTGCTTGTATATTTACAGTATGGGAATGACAAAGTTTGTTTAGCAACTATAATTTTTCTTGAATTAAATAAAAATAGCAGCACCTGGAATATATCAGGTCAATACTGGAGGAAGAAGTGTAAGACATTATTTTTTTATACACATCCAAAGTGAAAATTTCAGAATATGAGAAGAAGTAAATGATGATTCCTTGCAATTCTTATGAAAAGCATAAAGGAGGAGACAAAACTCTTGAATACGCAATCAAAAGACAACATTTAAAAGCCTTCTTCCAGGAAATCTTTACATGTGTTTAAAGCTAAGAATGAAGGGAATCCTGCTGATTGAACCTAACCATAAATATATTCATTTGCTGAATTTGAACATAAAAGCAATTAGAGGAAGAAAAAAATAAAACAGGCAAGCTGTTGGCTGGACAGTTCTTAAAATAAATTGTTTTACCAAGACAAGGTTTTGCAGAAATAAGAAATTTAAATCTATCTTCTTTTTTGCATTCTCCCTCAACATTAGGTATTTTTTGTGGTCACTATGATATAACTGAACATAAAGGAGGACAAGCAGTGTTTCAAAATAGAATGGAGGCACATGTATATTTTCCTACACAGAGATAAGTATTAACAAAAGTCTGAGTCTGAATTGAAAATAGAAAATATCAGAACATCAAATACAGTGTTTCGTATTTAGCTGCCAACAGCCTGAAGGAAAATAACCGGCAAATTATGACCTCCTAATAATAATCTCTGTAGATAAAATGTTATGATTGAGAGTGATATTCAAATGTGTATATTATTGATAGATTAAATTTGCAAAATCAGTAATTGTAACTTCTCATAATGGCTTACATATCAGCATATGGGCGTATGAAAACATGTATATTGTCTAAATAAGGATACGTGCACTTCTTGAAGCTCTCCAAGTTTCCCTGATTTCTCTCCTACTCTGTTGTCATTTTAAGACTTTGTTAAATTTATATATTGGAGATTAGAGTACTTCACAGTTGCTAGATTCAGCAGATTTTCTTTTTCAATAACACTTTTTGATTTTGCACCTAATCCTACGGTAGCCTTTGAGTCTTGATTACAAATGCACAATCAATGCCATTGGAGCAGCTCAGCACTGATCCATCTGAGGGAGCAGAGTCCTTTCTTAATTAGCACTTACCAAAGAGCAGCCAAGATGCTCTTCTAGTTTGATGGTGGGGAACTGATCTAGTTGCAACAAAGGTTTATTTTTTCTTATAGAGATAAATCCTCTAAAGAGAATGTTTCCCATATATTCTCCATAAACTTCACAGCTCCGTGTCTTCACAGTGAAGAGCACACCTGAGAAATGTGTGCTTTTCCAAGCAATATATAGGAAGAAAATTTAAGATTGATCAACTTTGTAATTAATGAGTAATGACTCGGTAAAAGGAACTTTATTTTGAAAACCACTGAGCTAACAAGAAGAAACCATGATGAGAAATAAAGAAAATGCTTTCACTATTCCTAGCTTTAAAAATCAGGAAAGTATCAGCCAGAAATGCATATGAGAACTAGTCATCTCAGCCTTAGGGCACAGACCTGGAAGGTCATTAAATCAGATTCTAAAGTGTATCAAATTATGTGTGTGATGAAATACCAGTGTAGTGGAACCACAAATAAGTTCTCCCTATCAGTTGGCACAGACTAATAGGTACAGAAATCACTTTCCAAAACAGTAGGTGCAAGAGAAACCCACTTGTTATTTCCGTTCTCCTGTAGGTATTTCTGTTACTAATGGCCAAAGAGATGCTTGCTTCGATAACCATTACAGTTGTTTGGACTCTGTAAATCAGCTCAGCCTTTTACGGAGAGGGCTGAACACATTTCACTGCTAATTTTTTTTCGAGTCAGATCTGATTATCCACATGCACTGCAGGAAAACAATCCATGTACTTTCACACAAGCACCACTGGGTGAAGCAATGCAGTTCAGTGACTAGAGATGTGTTGCCAGCCAGTGATTTTGTTTATGACTTCAGGCAAGACACTTTACATCTCCCTGCCTATGTTTCTATCTCCTCTTTCCCACCTGGTCTGCTTTGTTTATTTAAATTCTAAGCCTTTCCAAGCCAGGACTATCTCTCACCAGGTATTTGTATCACACATAGTAAAATGTTTAATACTTTTCACTTGGGCTTTCATTCACAGATGTTACTATAAGATCAATAGTATTTATTTTTTTATTTATATTATTGTTATAGAAAGAGAAGTGAGGACTCTACTATGACAAGCATTGTGACTACACAGAAGAAAAAGAAAGTCTGTTCCTGCTTTCACTCTTCAAAAACCTGTAATACTACATAAATTAGTTTCATAGCACATGTTTTGAGGATTGGTTTTTGTGTGACATCAAATACTTTACTCTTTGAGAATGTCTGTGAGTGCAAACACAAACATGTTTAATAGTTTGATATCAAAAATAAAGTTTCTATTTTCACAAAGTCATACAAAATTTTCCATTCTTTTCGAAACTCTCATTCTTAAACAGCAATAGCCACAAAATGAGAGATAAGAGATTTTCTTAAGGTAGGTATAGCCATTCACAGATATTTAACTCCAATAATTTCACAAAGCATTTTACAAAAGCCAGAATCACAAAAAATTCAGGAGGAGGGTCTAAGGTCTGTGGAGCTGAGGGTAGAATGGAATACAGTGGAAAATCCTTCTGACAGAGTTTTCATAATTTCATCAAGTTCGTAGTGAGAAAGGAATGACTTGTAAGTTCCTAATAAATATACCAAATACTTCATATTCCTTACCTTTCTGGAATAACATTTGGATTTTCAGACTCAATGCTTTGATATAACTTTCAACCTTTTAGGTCACCCTGAGTCTATAACTTGGAACCCCTCATTTTGCTCGTGAAACATTTTCAGCTGTGCCCTATCAGCACCAGCAAATGAGTTCCTCTGCATTCAAATATCTCTGTGGTAACACTGAGACATCCACTTAGACATAAAAATCCATTCAAAAAAATGAAAACTTCCTTTTTTTTTTTTTTTTTTTTTAAATATTATTGAGTCTAAAGCAGAGTCACCAGTTTCCCTGCCTGTCAATAGGAATCTAAAGAAAGCAGGAATATTTTTCTCAGTGTGATCCGGCCATATGTACCACTTAATTTTAGATTAGGGTATTTTGGTAGAAAAAGAATAAGAAATCCTGATGGAGTCACCACATTGTTTGTTCTTATACATCGTCTTTTCTCTCTAAGGTATACAAACCACAGGCTCCCTCAAAACGAGGGGTCAGCAGAAGGATGGAGATCATCATCCCATTAGGCCCAACGTGCTTAATAATCCACCAAGCAGAAGAAAGGAAAGCAAGTAGGTGAGAACGTCGAAAAATTAGGAGTCATTTGTTCCTTTTGAGATAGGTGATGTCACAGCACTGTGTCTCGTTCAGCAGTTTAATCTAGTGGCTGGCTAAGCCAGGCATGCCTGGTTTGTCAGAAGTAAGTCAGGTGAGGATTTCCACTCTCCTCTCTGCAGTCGTGCTCCGTGCAGTGCTGAGTGAAGCCCTGATCCACTAGAGGCAATGTCTTGCCTGTGCAGACTGCTATAATATATCATTTTCAGTTCATTCTTTCTAATTACCTTTTTTTTTTCCTGCAGAAGATTTCTACAACTACAGGCAATCTTAATCCTAATAAAGAGAACATTTAATAAATATTACTCGTGCAATTCTTGGAGGCCCCCTTTGAATTCTGATATATAATGGCTCTATTTTAAGCTTTGGGATGTAGATGATAAAGTGAGCAGAGGTGATTCAGAGTAAGGGCAACACATTGCCACCTTTCTTGCTATGGAAAGACACTCTTCTGCAGTGCTTAAAATGTAGGGAAAAGTCTAGTGATTGATTAGCTAGTTAAATGATAAGGAGGTATATCAGGCAGGGATGCAGAAAAGTACAGATGATAAGGACAATCAAGTATCCTTGATCTGAAAAAATTACAGTGCTTTCTAATCATTTAAATTATATTTTTAAGTGAGAAAAATCTACTGCACTAAGTCTCTAATTTTCTACATACTTACTTTTTTTTCTTTTTTTTTTTATTAAAGACAAAAGCAATGGGAATTGTGTCCGTTTTTTTTCCAGTGGTGTAATCTTTCCTTGAAAAGGAAATTAGTGCATCATCAGACTTTCATTTGTCCATATAACATTTATAATCTTTGATCTCTTACTGGCATATTGTAATACTGATAATTATCTACTTCTCCTGTTTTTTATAATACTATGTGGCATTCTATTATGTTATACATTATTAACAATATTATACATATAATACAGTTCTGCCAAATCAGGTTGTGGAAGTTGTACAGTATCAGGTAGGCTATTAGGCTTCAAATTAATGATCTCTATAGGTCACAGGCACACTAAGGATACTCATAAAATATTTTCATTGTGATTTTCAGGACCTTGTACAATTATATTAATATTTCAGATATTTTATGCATTTTATGTTCAAAGGGGAGGAATCTTCATGATTAGATGACAACTCTCCATTTTCTCATTATTCAGCCTCCATTACCATAAAACCCTGTGCTGTGGTGATTCTGCTTTTACTTAAAAAGTACTTGCAACAAATTTCATTAATATGTCAGAAGCTTTACTACAGATCTGGTTAGATCAGTAGTTAGATCAGTTGGCTGCTCATAATTCATCAACTTCTGTTATTGGGATGCCTTCAGATCAAATTTCAAAACCTTTTTCTTCCTTCACTTTTGTTATGAGAGGATCCAAAAGACACTAATTTTTTTTTTTTTTTTTTTTTATAATTTGTTATTCCTTTATTATTTAGTTAGTTGTAGAAGAAGTATTTCCTCCCTTACTCATGAAGGTGTGTATAGTCTTTTGCTAATGGGCACTGTCATGAGGAGCTTTCTTGTACACATAGAAACAGCCTGTACTGTTTTATCTGGTAGGCAGTAGTAGTTTTCTGGATCACTATTTTGAAATGTTGTAGCTATCATTATCTATATACTATCTCCATTAAGAATAATTTTTCATTTTCACGGGAAATTTTAATTTTTGTAACAAAATTGTGTTAACTTTGCATCTTCATCACTTTCCTGTCTTTGTCTTTTTATCTTTCTCTGCAAGGAGAAGCAGTCATTAATTTCTAGTCCTTTTCCTTTTTAGAAAATTTGGACTCCTATTGGAAGCCTTCTCAGGTTCTTTATACAAACTATGTAGTTTCCAGAAGATAGTCCATCACTAAAGACTGAACTACCTCTGAGGACAAAGTCCAGATCTAACATAATCTAATCACCAGCCATGGTTATCCTATGAAGACACATACATTTTTTAGGTTTTATCTTTCCCAGGGCTATCAATATTTTAATATAGTTGCCAGATAACAGCGAAAGTGATAGGAAGTTAGGAGTAGAAATAAAAGAGTGTTTCGAAACTAAGTTTCTTGGAAATAAAAATAAAGCTCAAGTAATCATTGTTTTTTTCTCATACAGATGGGCATCAGGACAGGAGTCACATACACTGTTCCACAGCAAGACTATACACTGCTAGTCCTAGATCTGCTTCAGCTTCCTCTAATTTAGTCTTACTCATAAATCCAGTTGGAGCTCCTTGTGTCCATACCTAAGCAGATGCCTTTATCCGAGACCAGATCTTGGACATCATCTCTGCTTTTGCTGGCCTGCTGGATGCTAAGGCCAATCCTGTTTTGTTTTGCTGCTCAAGGAGCAAACCCTGCTAGGTTTTGCTGTGAAGTTCCCTCTGAAGCAATGGCATTAGTTCCAGCCCCTATGACACTATGGCCATAGATCAAACACTTACCAAAGGGGAAGCCAGGATAAATTAGTGCTCCTTACATCAAGATTTCCAGTCATCCGGCAGAGTTGTCATTCTCCTCTGCTGACCTTTGGCTTTGGTCATACAGTGAAACCACCTGTTTGGGAACAAAGGTACGTTTTCACTCCAGCTGTACTTCTGTACACTTTCATGAGTACAAAAGCATAGCAGTATTATTCACATCTTCAAAAAAGAAACAAAACTCAGTTAATGCAACAAAACAGATACGAGCGAAGCAACTATGGGTAATCAAGTTAAGCAATGTGAGTTTATAATTTTTGAGTTGGCTTTTCCCTCTCCTCCCCTCTGGTAGACAAAAAGAGTTCCAACCCAGCCTGGGGTCCAGGTGTGTCTCACCAAATACCGCCGTGCCTGTTGTTTCAGAGTGTTGAAATAGTTTTTTAAATATAAAAAAAGGAGTTACATCCAGCTGTTAAAAGCTAGTAACTGGGAAAGGACTTAAGAGAGTAGCAAAGATTGAGAGAGGAAACAAGGACTTAATGAGATCAGAATTTGAACCTTGGTTTTAAGCATAATTTTCCCTACTGCATGATTCAGCATAGAATTAAGGTCTGTTGGATTTAAACAAGTTAGGCAAATATTTATGTGCCTTGCTGAAAAAGGACAGTTTGCTGAATGATGTTTTATTGAATCAATGTTCTGCTACCTCCAATGAAAATCTAATCACAGTCAACTACAACTGACAATTCCATGCTTTGTTTACTTATTTATTTATTTATTTCCAAAGGTCACGCATTTGTATCCTGAACGTCTCTTGTCTCCCATTTATTATACTATTTCAGGGTTGGTTAATCTTTACAACATTGAATTATGTAAGTTTCTAAAGCACAATTTCCCTGTTTCATTTTTTTTAGTAGAAAATTACTACATGTTTAAAAGGTTATGAAAATTAATTATACTAATACTTACTCACATCTGCGGCATTAGAAACTGCTCAGAAAAAAGAAAAGATATCCAGATGTCTCCTATTTGTGCTGCAGGAATTTAACATTCCATTTTAGAGATTCGGAATCTGAGGGTTTTTTCCGTTGGAGTTAAAAAAATACATATATACAGATGCAGTTACCTTTGCATTACATCTGCAGACCACAGTGATATAATCAAGTTGAAAATGCAAGAAGAAAACTTCGAATTCCTTTGCTAGAGCTGTGCCTAGCAACTGTAAATGAGATGGAGGTCTCCTTGTTTCTGAAGAAGTATCAAACATAGTAAGAGCTACTGTATTTTCTGCTGAGGTACTTAAGCACATATCTTGGGCTTTGCCATATGTTGGATTAAAAAGGAGAGCCTGAGCAACAAAATGCCTGCCCAAGGTCAAATCAGTGTTAGATGTGGTAAGTGCCAGCCAGGCACACCTCTACCATGCTCTTACACAACCAGCTTCACTCTACACACCTTCCTGCATTGCCACACTGCCTGAAGGCAGCACAGCCAAACCTAAATTGTTGTTTTTCCACATTTCGTACAGCCCCTTGTGATCAATCAGGATGAATAACTTTATGTAACTATAAAATAAATTGTTCCTTATTTCATTTCTTGCAATAGTACAAGTTGGTCACTAGTCATAACTTAAGTCAAACCTGAGAAGAGAAAGCATGATTTGTTATCTCACCATTTGTGAAAACAAACTTGAATGCATACAGAAAACCAAATGCTACATTTTCCTATGAAATAAGCCACCAATTTTCACTATAACAGTACTAAGCTTCGACAGATACTTTCTTTTTTTTTAGTCTAGGAATCAATTTCCTTAAAGTTTTTGTTTCATTCTCACTGGAATAACTTAAATTTTAATACAAAATAGTACCATTAAACCTCATCTTTTCCTTTCCTCCTGAATTTTAGGTCTTTTTATAATCAGAGAATCCTTTTGTTCTGATGGAGTATAGCATGTGCTCTATTTTTGTAAGGTATTTCATAATCTTTTATCACTGAGCAATAAAGTGTTTTACTTTATTTATCCTTAACAATAAACATGATTTTTTGGGTTTGTCTTCATATTCACATTGAGATTGATAGAGGCTTTGCTAATTTATTGTGCATAGCATTATGGAACATAAAATTTGCAATTTAATATAAGTATTTGGTATAGGTGCCATTACATTAGAAGAGAGTTGTAAATGTCTCCAGCATTTGTTAAGCTTTATGACTAATCCTCATTCTAAGTGGTCCCATTGGACAGAGGTGGTGATTTTCTTCCATACTTATCCTCTTTTTAGGCCTAAACACTCCCTTTCTGACAAAAGCCATTAAAGAATAATAAAATTTGCAGGAGTGCTTCGTTGCCTTGGGCAATGCTTACTTTGCAGCCACTGCAATCTACTGTAGGCAAACTCAAACTAGCCCTGTGAGTAACTGGCTCGTGCCCTGGTAACTGCAGGGCCAAAGTGCCACGGCTGCAGTGCCAGGCTGTGCCTCCTTCCTGCCCAGCCGAGCCACCCTGCAGTGCCCAACCCATGCCATGCTGCAACTGGTTCCTAAGAGGGCCCCTGGAAGAAGTCAGCACAAGTGTGTAACCTCTACAAAAGACCACATCCTAAGCCTGTGTGTCGTGCCAGCCAGTGGCATGACACGCTGAAACCAATCTTATTCTAGTACAGCAGTACCCCAAGTTTTACATTCAGATGGGCAGCGTAGCAGCTTGAGGGACATATGCCTAGACATTCCCCTTATGGCCTCACTAAAATGTAGGAACTCCGAAGCTTTTTCTTAGTATTTGTCTAGTCTCATACCATATATTCAGAGAAAAGTCTGATTCAGATGCTCAAGGTCCCTGATGGGACTGGTTGGACTCTCCAGTGCTGTATCTTAACTCTCTCTCTTGTTCTGTTTGCTGAAATGAAGCTCAGCCTGCCAAGGGCACAAAAGTAGGACTTTGGAGAATAGGTGTGTAACCTGTGCAGGTGTGACTTTCACTGCTACTGCCACCTGCATTTGTCACCACTTGCCTTCCAAGGGAAAGGCTGAATGTGCCACAGCTACACATGCACTGCCTTTTCCTACCCCGATCCATGAAATACCTGCTTTGTCACTTGTTTGAAAAGTCACTTTGGCTTAAGTGCTCTCATGTTCCAGGCATGCCCGGGAACCAGGGTCTGCATTTCCACGCTGTGAAAACACCACCTTCTGAAATGACAATTTCTGTGACTCCTGTTTAAATTAACAGACTGGGACAGTCTTTCTACCTGCTGGGAAATGGCTTCAGACAATGCTGCATTCAGCAAAATTATATCCACTGTTGAGGACAGCTTACAGTTTTAGATAGGAAGAAACTCACCTAGAGGCACCATCATTACTGTAACTCTTATGAGGTATCCACAGTCCCAATCTCAAGGAAAACTGGTACCTATGATAAACCAATTCACGGTTTATCATACAGCAAATTCTGTGGTTGCACCCAAGAAAGGAAAAGAAACACATCCATGAGAAAGATATCAGGGAACACTAAACTGATGCTGTATTCAATTCTGTTTCACTCATGTTGTTGTATACATTCCTCATTTCTAAATGCCACATATCTTTAACTCTCCCTAGTTTTAATGGAAAGAACAAGACACCCACCTCCATATATGAACACATATGTCTGACCAAATTGAATTTCCATCCTTGGCAATACTCAAAATCTGTCTAAACATGCTCTTGGGCAACTGCTGTGGGTGGCTCTGCTTGAGCAAAGGGGTTGGACAGGATGATCTCCAGAGTTCCCTTGTGACCTCGATTATTCTGTGATTCTGTGAAGTCTAGTGCTAATGCTGGATTTCATGAAGAGTATCTAAAATACAGTGTTAGAAGACTTTCTTTATATATTTATCCTGTTAGTGAAGTGACTTAGAGTGTTCACAGGAATACATTTTTTCCTTTTTGCATTACAGTTTATAAAATTTGACCATACGTGTCACTGTTTCACCACAAAATTCATATTCTTGTTTTCATCTCAACCTTACTTTACTTAGCCTTGGAACACAGAATTTAGTCTTGGCAAAGAAAAACAAGGATGTGCAAGCATTTCCTGTTGAAGTGTGTGTTCTGTAGGATAACCACAGAGGGAATTTAATCTCTTGAAGTTTAACTTTCTAAAGCCTGTTGTGAATACAACATGGATAAGAGACTTGTCATTTTATTAATGAAGAGTGACCAGTTGTCACCCCCACATGGGAAAAAAAAGATTGTGACACATTAGCAATGAAGGACCATGAGACAAACCAAATGTAAATACCGATGGTTTAAAGAGATAATTAAAGCTCTTGAGACTGCAATTATGACAAGGCAGCATGACAAGGCACATGTATGTCGACAGAATATATTTATATTGACAGAATCTGTCCAAGAAATCCTTTTTGTACAATATATCTGTCTATCACATCTTTGGACTTCACATGCATTTATTGACTTTATGTTAGTGTAGATCTTGAAATTTGTCCCTTTGCCTTATTACTCAATGACACTTGGTCAAATACATCGTGTTTTCAAACACCAGGCTTCCTGAAGCTATTTTTGTGAAAGTTTGAATTCAGTGTGTACATTACTAAGTGATATTTCCATTCCATTACATGCATTATACGCACTATGTTACTGTCACTCACAGATCCCTAGTTTATATTGGTGGATATGTATGCACAGTATGTGCACTGTGTGTCCTTAGGATATAGGGGGCTGTCAAAATCAGATCTGATCTGTGGACATCTGATTAGTTTTCTAAGGAATTTACAAATACATGAGTTAGAATTAAATTAAAGTCATTCTAGCTTAGAAACTTGGCACCTGCACCTTTCCTTTACCTGCTGGGACAGACATGACTTCTTTTTCTTCTTTAAGTCTCCTGACTCACCCCAGCAAAGAAGAATCTGACTGCAGAGGAAGGGACACCATTTCTTCACTACAAGGTCAGAGGCAGTGGCATCTGGCTGCTGTTTTGAGGACATCTGTTAGAGACAGACAGACCTGAAAAACAAAACTACTCTCATCAAGTTCATCTCTTTTGCTTGTGGTAAGCAAATGGATTCTGATAATTTTTTATTATGGGGGAAAAAAACCAACAAACAACCAAAAAACCATGTCAATGCATACTGACACATAAACAATAAACCTACATAAAAATAATTTGTATGTGCATAAAAATAAAGATAATATTCAGCATTTGTAAACAGAGATTGATTCATTTACATTTTGCATATTGAAGAGAGAAGGATAAAATATTGCCAAAGGGCAGTTCTCAGTAAATAAATGTTTCAAACTGGTCAATAACATTCTTTAGGTAATAAACACAGAAATGGATTAGAAAGAGTTTCAACAAAATCCTCCTTTTTGATTAACTTTACTACTTTTACGTATGATTTGATTATACCAGCAAGTAACATGCATCCCTTTTTATTCATCAAAACAAAACAAGAAATAAACTACCTTTCATTAAGAATTTAGACTTCCAATCCTTAAAAAAAAAATCTAAGTAGACTTACAACTGATTTTATACTGAGTTTGACTCAATTTTATACCTCAGTTGCCAGGAATAACAAAGAATGTCTCCTTAAAAATATGCTTCAGCTTTTCCTTCTATACAATTCATAATCTCCTGTAATCAGACAACAAATTAAGAAGAAAATCATCTTTCCTTAAGTGAGTAATGCATTTTGAACACTTGTGTCTTGATAAAGGAGAGGTGAAAATGTGACTTGCTGTTTCAGAAAAAAGCTAGCAGACAGAAGGACCAAACATAAGTTCCATTTTCTTTCCTTTAAAGGAAACTCCCTTGTTTCAGGCGGCCTAGTTTATTGATTTTGAAAGGTCAGTGGTAGAATCAGGGAGATTTAATGATAAATGTGAAGGTCTGCTACAAATGACTAATTTCCCACCATTCGTGATTATATTAGCTCCTGGTTTACTGACATTTGGGTGGACATTTTGAGAAGAATCTTCTACAGATTCTCATTGAATTATGGTGTAGAAACCCTCTGTCACTGTTGACTCTGCTCTCACAAAATGCTGAGAAAGGGTTAATGCCAGGATGTTTTTTCAAGGCAGAAGTTGCAGATTTAGTCCTGCTCATAACTGCAAGTAATCAGCCCTTCTGAGAGTGAGATGAACTTGGAGGAGGGGACGGTTTCTCTTAGCTCTTGAAAATTCACAGCGAAATTCACAATGCCTATGAAATATTTCTCTCCTTAAAGAATAACCAGAGAGTAGGGAAACAGGAATATGAGAAGAACAAGACAGAGAACCCTGGCAAATGTATCAGTACACCAGTGTAAGGAAACCACAGGAAATTGTGCTAGATATAGACAGGGGAACGGAAGAGAGGTCCAAGGAACAATGCAAACCTGGAGAATGTAAGGTAAAGGGAAAGCTAAGGCACACTGCCCAGCTGCTTTACATTGCTCTGCCAATGCAAAGCATCTGTAAGCACAGCCTAACTGGGTAACTCATTCTGGCTCCCTCACAGTGCTCCAGATTGACTTAAGACTTCTAAGGTCCACGTTCAAATATGTCCATAAATAAATAAATGATTAACACAAAGAAAACCTATGTTTGATGTTTCTTTTTCAACTCACTGCGAGATAGCTAAGAGCAAAATTTTCTTAAAGTTTCCTGTGGAGGCCTCATCCATAGGAAAAAGAGAACTAAAAAAATAAAACAAAAACCTGAACTCTGTCCTGTAGTGATACAAATAGGTAACAATCACTATTTTTAAAAAAACCATTACATTTTGATGACAAGCATATTCTGTGAAGCCCAGAAGTGCAGGTGAGAGGCTGGATTATGGGTTTCCTAGAACACAGTATTGGAGGGGAAAAAAAGTTAATAAACCCACCTCACTTTTATCTATATTTCTTCATCTGTCATCTCCAGAAACTTCTTCTGACATGCCAGAGGCATGGTTCTTATTAAATTCTGCATCTTTGCCTAAAGTTTATATACTGTTGAAAAAAAAGTCTCATTCCTCATTGAAACACAGTAATTTCCTCATTGAAAAGTGCTCTGAGGTACAGTTTGTATCTACTACTATCATAATTCTGAAGGAACCATATAATAATAGAATCATAGAATGTTAAGGGGTTGGATCATCTAGTCCCAAAACCCTCTGCCAGGGGCAGGAAGACTTCCCACTAGACCAGGTTGCTCAAGGCCTTATCTAACCTGACCTTAAACAATGCCAGGGTTGTGGCATCCACAGCTTCTCTGAGCAACGTGTTCCAGTATCTCACCACCATCACAGTAAAAAATTTCTTCCTAATATCTACCTAAATTTCCCCTCTTTTGATTTGTACCCATTACTCCTTGTCCTATTAACTACAGTTCCTGATGAAGGGTCCCTCTCCAGGTTCCCAGTAAGCCCCCTTCAGACACTCGAACCTTCTCTTCTCCAGGCTGAACAGCCTCAATTTTCTCAGCCTGCCTTCCTAGGAGAGGTGCTCCTCCAGTGCTTGTCCTCCTTGTCTTCAAAGGTCTAGGAAAAACAAAATAGTTTTATTCATCACTCAGTTCTGAAGAATTAGATTAGCTCAACCCCATAGCTAGATCTGTTGTATCAAAGAAGCCTTTCCGAGATCACTTTTCCAAGAAGAGCCATGCAGTTTTAAATCTTTATTTTCTAATGCCATTTGCTTGTTGGCCACATTGCTTTGCCTTACCCTACTCTGCAGAGCTAGGTGCTCCATGAGTCCAGAGATCTTCTGCTTCGTGGAAACAACAGGAAAATCACAGCTGGGGGGGGGGGGGGGGGAAAAAAAAAAAAAAAAAGATAAAAAAAGATACACATCTACAGAAAAGGATGGTTTCCAAATTAAAGATGTCCTAATCCCAGTTTTTAGGCATGGAAGTCAGCAGCAAGCATGGCCTGATAACAAGGCATGATGCCCATTATCTTGCCTCAAAGAAACAAAAATTCCTGCATCTTTCCAGTGGCAGCTCTCAGGTCTTCCTGATGTCTAAAAACTTGAAGTGATCCACTGGAATGGTTGATATCCATCTGCGTGGTCTGAACTTCAGATCTGAAATTCCACTCTAAGTCAGAAGCTGCTTTGTACTTCCAATCTGATTAAAGTCTAAAAATGTGGAAATAAACTTCAAAAGTTTCCATTTGGAATCTACACTACTAGGTTTATTCCTACTCCCTCACTTCTACTACAAATGTTTTTATAATCTTAAAAGTGGTCAACATTTTTGCAAACTTCAACAGAAATCTGAAAATCTGGGACTGTTTTTTCTGCTGTGTACCTCTCCCCCATGCTTCTAGTCTTGGCATTATAACTGTTTATTTGTATAGAAAGAGATTTTTGAAGCATAGGTCAGTATATTATGTAAATACAATATGAACCAAAATGCTTGCATAAAACAAATATGTGCGATATATCTCTGTTCTGAAAAGTATCATTGGAAATGATTGGAAGTAGCATCAGATGTTTTCGGAGCTCTCTCACAACATCTGTCCCTGGAAACATTTACACTGCAGTCTGGAAAGTACAAAGCACAGATTGGGTCAACAGCAGACAATCTGGATGAACGACATGTTTGTTTTTATTGTTTAACTGGTCTTTTGCAAAGGTGCTTGTGTGGTATCTTCACACGTTCAGATAAACTGAAAATATAGCAAGAGTATACATAGCCAGATCACTAGATTCAATTTCATGAAAAGCATTTAGAAGGTACAACAAGCCTTCAAAGACAGGAGCAAATTCCAGTATTTACCATTTTCCTCTACTCAGTGTGAAGTGCTTCTCAGAGGTGTAATGTTTTAACTATAAATATGCTCTAAATCAAAACAATGCTTTCTTATGTCTGAAGTTGCTCTCAGCATGAGCTAGATTTGAGGGGAATGTGAATACTGAATGTCATGGATTTTCTGCTGTTCTTTTAAAAGAATCTCATTATCTTTGCAACCAATAAGGTATAAAGGGGGTTGATATGCTCAACACATTGTGGCCAAGACGAAAATTAGCATTTCAAATGGCTGGAGCTTTTGTACTCTTAAGTATGCCTGTTTAACCCATCATTCAAGCAAGGGAAATAAAACAGATGAAGGGCTTCAGCAATTTTTTTACCGTAGTCGATTCCAAAGATGGTGTCTGCTGTAACTAAGATCTGGATGTCCCTTTAGCCAGTGTAGTAACCATGCTTCGGGAAGCCACAATGCCATCCTCAGCTGTGGCTATGAGATAAGGATGCTGACTAATAGGAAGGGTTCTAGGACAAGCACAAATGAGATTACTTGAAGAAGACCCTAGGTGTGCCAAAACCTAGGCTGATTTTTTTTTTTGTCTTGAGCTGTCACAGCTGGGAAGGCTTAAGCATGTGTGTCACATACTTTTAAAAGGAGGTTGCAGAACAAGATTTTCAAGGACAAAGTGTCAGGGAAATGACACAAGGGTTGGACTTGCAGAAAGAGCCCACAGAACTAAACCTATTAAAAAAATGGCACATTACAAATTTGCACTCTGTTCAGCAATTTGGCAGAATCCATTTATAACAGATTTCATGTTGGGGATTGAGTCCAAACCAACTCCTCCCTTAATTACGAACTAAATCCCCCTCCCGTTTCATTTTTTTTTTTTTTCAATGCAAAAATAAACGTAATAAAACAAAATGAAATAAAATAAAAATTCTTTGGTTTGACTTGCAAAGAAACACGAAGGATAATGAAGGGCAAGGGTGCGAGTCTCGTCATAAGGATACGTTACCAACTGGAAAATTTGGAGAGAAGCGGGAACACGGGATTCGAGGCACCGAGCTGGTGGAATCTGAGTGTGTCATAAAGGTTAAACGCAGTCTCCGAAGGGGAGCCAGGCATCCCATGCAAGAGTAGCCCCGCTGGTTGATGGCCAGCTAGTGTTGGCTTTGGTGCTGTGGCAGATGCTCATTTAAACTTCCACCCTAAAACTTACTGGAAGAAAACTTACAGCAGTAGGTGGGGGAAGACTGGAGGAATGAAACGGGAAAAAAAATAGTAGAAGGACTGGAGACTGAAATAAACTGGCTGTGGTACAAATGCATTTGAATTGTCAATGTGTAGCTAATGGTTCTTGGTCCCAACTGTCCCCTTGGCTGCCATCATTTTTATCTTTGGGTCATTATAGCATAATACATCTGATAGTTACCAACTTTCCCTTTGTTCTTTCATAGCAAGTTGAATTATGGTTTTGCAACTATGGTAATATTTTAACTGAATTGCTGTTCTATTACACAGGAAAGTGGAAAAACACGGTATTTGATAGGGTGCACTCCCTGTCACTCCATCCTGAAAATAGTTAACCTAGGAAAGGTCTTTGCAAAGCCTAGTTTGAAACTTTACTGACTTTGTGTGTCAGGAGGTTCTTGATTGCCATGCCAAAAGTGAATTTGATTTTACATATACCTGTGTCATTATAGTTTGATGTGAGATTTGAAACTAAGAGCACTGAGGGTTCCTTAATTTAGATAAATTGCAGCAGCATCTTAGGATCATCTGCAAAGATGTAACCCAAATGATCAGCACAATTTTCAAGAGAGTCTATGCAAAGTGGAACCTTTAGTTCAGGACTTTTCATGCATTTTCCATTGAAATTTCCCATACGAAATCATGTTTTAACTTACACGGTACTTTTTCCTCCAAAAGTATTTTCTTTGTATTTATCTCGTTTTGCCATTTAATTTCATACTGAATGCCAGATGCAGAGCCTGAAATCTAGCAAGAAAAGGGAATACGAGGCCCTGTAAGAAGGAATCCTTGGGGTACCAACATATATTGAAAGATATATTGGAAGATATGCAATTATGCAGCATATTGAACCATATTTTTATAATGTAGTGATACTAGATCACAGATATTAGTTGTAAGACATTACATATAAATAATTATGCATATTGATAAGCACATATTAGTGAAATATAAACATTTCCCAAAAGAAATTTTCTGTACTTATTATTCAGCTATTCAAATGGTTGCATCTTCAAAAGACATTATTTGTGGTGGCCTTTTCTAAGTTCTAATGTACAATATGGCAACATATTTTTTATATTGAACTGCAAACTAGTACTACATGTGGTAGCTTACTACTGATCTCTCCAAATTTTTTTGCTAGTTTGGACACAGTAGTGGCTTGCAGAGTTTCTACCTTCCCATTCATTTTCATGTGATACCAACAGAAATATCAGAGGCATGAATTATAGATTTGAACAACTACAGTCAATTTACAAGTTTTCTTCTTATTCCAGAACATTTCAGTGATCCAATTAACCAAACACAAATATGTGTGCCAGGAAAACTAAGTGGGAAGTGAAAGTCTACAAAGAGATGTGGGAGAGCTGTAGGAAGAAGGGGACCAGGATCTACTGCCATCAGCAGTGATTGATGCTGAGGAAAAAGCAGATGGAGATTGTCTTGGTTTCAGCTGGGATAGAGTTAGTTTTCTTCCTAGGAGCTGGTATAGAGCTGTATTTTGGGTTTAGTATGAAAGCAACGTTGATAACACAGGGGTGTTTCAGTTAGGACTAAGCACTGCATACCTTACACTTTTCAGTGTCTCACCAGCAAGCAGGTGCATCGTTAGCTGGAAAGAAGCATGTCCAGGACAGCTGGCACGAACTGTCCAAAGGGATATTCCATAACACAGACCATCATGCCCAGTATATAAACTGGGGAGAGTTGGCTGGGAGCCACCAATCACTGCTCAGAGCTGGGCTGGGCATCAGTTGGTGAGTGGTGAGCAGTTGTATTGTGCATCTCTTGTCTGCCTTAGATTTTATTCCACTCCCTCTCTCACCTTTTCCTTACTAGTGTTACTATTATTATTGTTATTGTTATTATTCTAATTCTAATTATTATATTTTACTTTGTTTCAATTATTAAACTGTTCTTATTTTTAGGGTTTTTATGATTCTCGTCTCCACCAGTGGAGGAGAGAGAGAGTAGTTGAGTGGTCCTTAGTTGCTGCCTGAGATTAAACCACAACAGAGACAGAAATTGGGCCTCTTGTCCACCATCTGCCTCACAGTGAGGCTACAGGCAGAAAAACTCTGATATGTGTTAGCTGTTTTAGGAAGCCTGCAATTGTTCATAGGTGAGTTAATCAAAATTATCTCCAGCCCCATCAGTGCAATGCTAGTTCCCTGGTATTGTGATGCCAATTAACTATGGGTTTTGTTCACTAGTGATCATTTTGGTACAAAATTCCGAGCTACTTGGGAGCTCACACAGTGCTGTGTTTAGCTAAGGTATTCACCATCATCCCCTCTGCTCCATGTGATCTTGGATTAACTAATCTAGTTAGTTTACAGGGTCAAACATCTTCGTGGAATGAAAGCTTTGTGAAGGTTTCATAATGCAAACGAAAAAGCTGTTGATTTCTGAAGGCAGGAGCTAACAAGTGCTACTAGTGACTGAGTCAGGTTTGTTGTAATCTTTACTTTGAAGATAGGCTGGAGTTCTCAAAGGTTAATGAACCACTTGTGGTAGAGCTTTTCTTCAGACTTTAACTCTGTTTTATTCTTGATAGAACCATTAACTTCTACACTAACCTTTCTACTTGTTACTATTACACACATTCTGCCCACTAAAGCTTTATATTGATTTTTGCCAGTGAGCTTTTATAAAATGTAGGTTTAAATACATGGGGGTTTTGGTTCTGTTAGCATTGGGTGGTATACAGAAAGACAATGATTAATTTGTAAATTTCAATTTATTTTAGATATATTTTACAGTCACTTTGGCAATACCATTGTCCTTAGGTTTTGTTTCTTGAATCATTTGCACTAATTATTCCAGATATCTTTTTAATTGCTATAGTTTCCAGTTAAGAAAGTAAAATTTACAAGACATGATGAATAGTGTTGGCAAAATACATTGAGATACTGGAAATTCTTCCTATCCTTCCGAATATAGGATCCCATCTGTGAAGAATGGTGCCACTGGGTCAAAGAACCAGCAGTTTTTGCCATCTGGAATCTATCCATGCATTAGAAAATCCTGTATTCTCCTTTTAACATTTTAATCTCCAACCTCTTTGTGTTGATAAAGAAGTTTTCATATCAAGATTCAAAGAAACATAATTTTTTTCTTTGGTAACATAACCTGTGGTAAATTAACTAGAAAAAACTTTAGGACAAGTCCCAATTTTTAGGGGTTTAAAAATTATTATTTTAGATTATTTTCGCCTTTTTACTTTCAAGTTTTTTATATATAATCTATATAGTTGGTCATCCTTCTTGATTTCCTTCAGTGAATGGCCCATTTCTATTTCATCTCTACTCGAAATGCTGAAACACTACAGCTATAAATATTTGGTGAATGAAATGTTGGTTTTATCCAACATTTTGAGTCAAAGATGGCTTTTCTGCTATTGCTGTATTTCTGGTTGTATTTTACAAAGAGAAAATAATGCACTTGTCAGTGCCAATTTGTTGTTGGCAAATAGAAAAATAAATCAGGGAATAAAATTTTTCTGGGATTTTTTTTGATGACTATTTTTTTAACCTCTCTGTAGGCAGCCAGTAAAAGCAGACTGCAGGTAAAGTATATTAGACTGGTTGGAACCCTTGTGCTTTGCAAAATTACTTATAGTTTTTCTCCATGGGGATTTTACATCAAGGCAGATATTTCAACACCATTGTTTTTACAATGGATGGCAATAAAAGCTTGGATATTTCCCTGTTTGATTAGGAAAGAAACACACACACCTAGTCCTGGGAGCTGAGCACATTACTACAGTGAAGATGCTTGGAAATTACTTTCCATTTTAAGAATTATTAATAAAAGAATTCTTTGCATTATGGGTCAGATTTCTATCTGTGTATTCAGGTTTGACTCCCTTGATTTGATTGCTCTATACATTTCAGAAATCATCGTAGCTTTGAACAAGAATTATTTTCAATAAGACATTATTCATGTCTGCCCAAGAATTAGGCTTTGAGAGATTTGTACTAATATTTTCTATTATGTTGGTCAACAGGGTGGCATTCTGCAAGTTTCACTTTGATATTCAGATTCAAATATTCACAACAAAAATATGAATGTCTCATGATTGCAGCTGTGCAAATAGCATGGGATTACACCAACTTTGAAGTTGGATTCTGTTCTTGTTCTTTTTATTATTCATTTTCCCTGTGAACAGTAATGGTAGAAATTTGGGGAACTTGCTAAAATTGACAGACAATAATGCATATTCACATCTGAAGTGTTTATTATGGTAAATAGCCCCTATGCACAAGTATATGTATAAAAAGAGCCCTGCCCCAGAGTCTCAGGACAGATTCCTACCACTAATATGCCTTCAATAATTTGAAATGGGCAAATGGGTACCATTACATCAATGCATTTTAGACTGCTTGGTGCAAGCACAGCTACATTCAGCACAGAAACAGTACCTATACAAGGATCTCACTGAATTCTTCAGAAGTAATATTGCATGCATTATTCTGTGGTGTCAATGTAGTGAGAGAAAATTAAATGTAAACATTTGCTGTAAGCAGCAAAAAAAGTCTAGCATTCAGCAATTTAGGTCATGATCCCTCAGTCAGAAGGAAATAAGATTTTTTTTAAATCTGGTGTTTGTGAGCATTGCCAGAATATGAGAGTGGCTGGATAATTGAGGGGGAAAAAAAGGTTAATGTATCCTAATTAAATTACCTGAGCCTCTACTTATCTTTTTCTAAAAAAAAAAGAAAAAGATTCAGTATTTTCTTCATTGAGTCGCTCTAGAATAGTAATTGCATCACATAAAGGATTAAATATATGGGAAGAAAATGACCCTATCAGCTTGAAAAGTAAATTCAGAAATAATAGTTAGATGTGTAATGGCAGTCCACAGGCAAGAATTTGTCAATAGATATTTGCTCGGTAATTTTGAGTAGGAGACACAGTCTTGAAATCTATAGCATTTAAAAGCAAGCTATGAACAAAGAATTAAATCCATTGAATTAATATATCAATAACCCAAATAATTCTACCTTCCTCAAATCAGACAAAATTAGCTTAAAAACAAGACCACATTTACTTAAAGAATTATGAACCACAGAATAACTTTTCAGCAAACTAGAAGAGAGTCTGAAACAAAGTACAAAACCACAGTACCTTAATACAGTATAATACTTCACAGTGAACACTTCATGCAGCTGTATAAATAAAAGCACCATCATAGTGAAGACAGTGATCGATGATTCAGTGAAGCATGTTTCCAAGAACTAAGACAACTCCATATTGCTAAAATGGAAACCAATTTAGCATGAACTAGTAAGTTAGGAAGTGATGGTTTGCTTAAAAAAAAAGCCCAACCCAACAACCTTCTGTTCTTTGTAAACACCGAAGCAATATGAAATCTAATGTCACAAGCACAAATTTCAGCTGCAGTTCAGGAATAGACATATGATTCTAAACTAAGCAGTTCTCTCTGTGCAGAAAGTCACTATTTCCTATGGGAAACTAATTGGGTTTAAATTAGAAAATAAAAGAACTGCATATATATAGACAAAGAAGCATAAATAAATTTATATTTTAATATGATGCAACTCATCATTCATTATACACTGGACAACATTTGAACATCTCTCTAACCTGTTCTCTGTGTATCTGTTGTACCTTCAGTGTCAATGCTCTTCTTCCAAAGAACAGACATCATCACATACCATGTAAAATGTAGTCCCATGAACATGAATAGTAGAAGGCAACACTTAAAAACTGGGGTATGATGAATCAGAACTACAATTCTTCTAGAGATTATATGGAACTAATTAAGTATATCCTTTTTCAGCTGAAATTCCCAAATTTTGCCCCATGTAAACTGGGAATTTTTGATTTTAGAAAAATTCGTCATGTTTATGTTTAGCTAGTTAAAATGTAGGATGACTGCAAGGTCAGAGGTGAAACTATCAGGATTTGACTACTAACACTCCAGCTTCTTTTAAGAAATTTTATTCAGTTTGTGAAGTCACACGAAGAATGAATTTTTGTAGGAATAGTGAGTAAAAGCCATTCTTGCTTTTAAAAATGTATGGAACAGATTGTGAATATAAATACAGGTAGCAAATTGTTAAGGGAAGGATTTAAAATGATAATGTGGATAAAATATGTTTCCTTTGAGCCTATTTTGAACTACAGTAGAGAATTTTTACTGCAAGTTCATTCTTTTTAAGTCCCACAAACCCAAACACAACCACGAGGTTCTAATATAGGATCACGAACAAAACCAAAGTGTGAAACCACCCATATAAACCGAAGAGAAAATAATTGGAAAATCTTAAGAGAAATGGGAGTTAAAATGGATAAACAAATTATTTCTGTGGTATTAAACTAAGTAAAACATTATAGCAAAAGCACAACTTTAATTGGATCAGTTAAAACAGTTTGTAACTCACCTACAATTTACATATCCTAACCTAGAATTTCAGTGTTACTACATATTTTTTGCATTTTAGGTTTAGATTCCTAAATAACTAAAAAAAGAGTTTGATTTTGTGCTAATAAAAAGAAAAAAATAAAATTGAAAGTGTGGTTTCCAACGCATTCAGTCCAACAGGATGCCACGCTCCAACACGTGGTCCCAAACACATCGGTCAGAAGAATGTATATGTACCACTCCAACGCCAGCCTCCATGGCACCAAGTGTGTTACTGCTCTTGCTACGTGGGCTTTAATGTCAGCCCTTCTTTAACTTGCCTTTTGCCAAAAGATTTAATTTCCATGCAAAAAACCTGAACTGCACATCTCAAGTACACACATCATCAGCGTAGCGTGAATTTTGGCTAATCCGAACGGTGAAACGTTCCCCGTGTGCTCGGGTAAGAAAGACTCTGCCCTGCAGTGGATTGTACAAACCCATCATGAGGGTCACAGCACAGTCCCCGAAAGACAAGTGTTGGTATCAGAGAAATCACCACACTCAGTAACTGGCACAGTGCTGACAGACTTGGCAGAGTGGCCAAAGATTCAATTGACCTAAAGACTAAACAATGCTTTTTTTACCAGTGGAAATGCTCCCTTTAGATCAGAGCTGAGAAGCATTTAACATGAAACGATTCTCCGTGGCACAAAGTTGTTCCTCATCAAAACATCCTTTAAAAAAAGAAAAGTCAAACCTGAATTTGACTAAGTCAGGTTCTTTTTCAGGAGGTGAAAAGTGTCTTTATTCATGCCATTCATTATTCAAATAAATACAGACACACACACACACATAGGTGCACATGTTTAAATACAAACTGACTCAAAACTAACAGAGCTAGTTCTGACCCAAATCGTAACTGCATGTGTGATTTCCATCTAAATACAAACAAAGCATCTGAGCATATTGACTGCATGCTAGTGCATGCAAGAACAATTCAGTTCTCAGCCATGCCACCTTAACTCTGGAGAAACCCCACAGATGCCAATGAAATGGTATTGGATTTGTAATGGAGTGAGAACAGAATATTGTCCAGCATACCTTTTTTTTAATATATTTTATTTTAAGCTAAATATACAGAAGAAATCTTCCTTTGCTCCCCAGTTATCAATCAATGACCATTGCTCTGTTAATGTATTACAATAAAATATCTCAATGGTGCATTGAGCTGGTTGACTGTAATATATCAGCAGATCAATGGTTTGCAAAAAGGGAATGGTCAAATGCAAGACAACCTTCTCCAATTAGATAATTTTCAAAGATTTCATACACTGAATTCGTAATGGCTTAGAAGAAATGAGTCAACAATATTAACTGACTAACTGGAGATCTCACAGGGCTTTTCAAAGTGTTATCCTCCTTCTGGTTCCCCCATTATTAAAACTAAAGATAAATTATACATTAATAATTTAAGGATGCAGGTATCAAGACCTCGATATTGCAGCCTGGGCTTACCCCTGATGTTAATAAACTTCTACACATGGAAAAACACAAGAAGATAAAATATCAACATGGAGAAATGGGGTCTGCAGCCCACATCCTGGGAGTGGGAAGTTTTCAGCCCTTTTGTAAATTCTGCACAGCACCTGTGCACCCACCAGGTCCAGCTCCCACAGCCACTCCTGCCACTGCTGCCCCAGCACACGGCACCCCAGACTGCCTCCCCCACTGGACTCCTGAGACTCTCTTAGCAAGCCTGTTGTGATATTTTATAAGCAGTTCTTGAACCCATTGAAGGCAGAAGTATTTATTTGAAAGACTGTGTTTACAGGACTGAGGTGAGATCCAGGAAATTCAGTGTGAAGGTGATATGGCATACACTCATGAAAAAGTGAACCAATTCTAAATGGACTTTGGCAGTCTCCTCTGTCAGTTCCATATTTTTAATGCCTGTGATTACACAGTTATCTGCAAGAAGTCATTAGAAGTCCTGTTTATGCCAGAAATCTAATACAACAAACTACTATTATATTGTGTTTGTTCAGTTTGTTTGGCTTTTTTTTTTTTTAAAGCACTTAATAATGTCAGGACTGCAGAACTCAACATTTTGGGCTACTAGCAGGACTTATTCATCTCCAGAAGAATCCTGTGTCAACCCAATGGGAGCCAGGTCACTGCAGCATCAGTTCTTTCTAAACACATTTTCCTTTGTCTAAGATCTCTTTCAGGTCTTTAATCATACTTATATGTGGAACTGATGCTATTTACAGAGTAGACATGCACATATTTCTTTGTATGCAAGCAGACATCTGAACACACAAAACAAGAAGCTGTGTTTCTAAATGTGTGATTTCTTCCTCCCCCATCCCCCAAAATTTAAGCCCTCCTTGTGGGCAAAACTGTTCACATGAAAAAAGTATCTGTTCAACTTTAAAAGCCAGAGCTAAAAGCTTTGCTCTGCATGCAGTTGTTCTGCTGCAAAGAATTTTTTATTCATACATCCCTCTTTTTCATTGACATCATATATTTCTGTAATGGTGCATAATTAAACATTGACAAATTTAAATCAATAAACATTCTCATTGGTTGGGGTGGCATCAGCACTTAGAAGTGCTGCCTATAGAGAAGCTCTGGGGTCTCAGAGATCAGATTATATATTTCAAGATATTGATATTTCTGATTTGTTCTGATCTGGGAATACAATAAGGAAAACCTCTCTGTTTTGCTTTGTTGTTTTTTCTTCATTGAGAAAGGAGTAGAATAAATAAGAAGGGAAAAAAAAGAAGCTTAAGCAGCACAAACAGTTAGAATAGTTCAGTGTAGCCTCCACAAGTAACAGACATTTTTAGAATGAGATCTCCATGTAACAGAAGTATGAGGTGATAACTTGTCAAAGAACTAACAAGAGTAAGTGGAGAGTTGGGCTTTCCTGTGAGCTGTGACTCACCAGATGGAGCTATTCCAGACAGCTGTATTTATCTGGCAGTAAATGTAGAGTGCCAGAAGAAATGCTCCATGATCTTAAAGGCTTTTTCCAACCTAAACGATTTCATGATTCTAAGATTCTATGTAGTGCCTTCTTTTACGCAAATTGAATCTATCTCCAGTAAAGTTCATTCTCTATACTCAAACTTGCCCTTAAATCACACAGGCAAACAATTATCCCTACTGCCAAAGTATTGTGGACTTCATTTAATTACTCAGAGCTCAGAGATATTTTAATTGAGGCTTGATTTTTTTTTCTTTTAATGGTTACATATGCAACAAAAATAAAACCCCAAAAATGCATGTGCAGAAAATTATTATTCTCTGCAACATGGTATTCGTGTTTCTGTTCAAAATTAGAAATTGCAAAGCATGTAATAAAAAGCAAGCGTAGCAAACAAAAATATTTTCCCATTACTCAAGACAGGCAACACACCAGAAAACATCAAAGACCTGAGATGATATAATTGAGTGCAGGTGTACTGTAAGGTCAGAAAAATTGGAAGTTAAAATTGTCCATGCATTTTTAATCAGTCTCTCCCATTTGTTTGTTTTAGGATATGCTCTATTATTATCACAAACTATAATACTAGAATTTAATAATCGAATATTAATAATTTTCATTTTTCAATACTAAGTAATCTCAAAGGATTTTCCAAGTAATTAATTCATCCTTACATCATACTTTTAAGTAGAAAGGAAACACTGTCTTGTCATTCTATACAGAAGAAAGAAACAGAGTTCACATAGAAAGTTAATGCCAGAGCTGGAATTAGTTTCTAGTTCTCAAATTCTGCTTACTGAAACTCAAACTATAAGTAGTAAGTAATACTGAATTAATGCAATATAAAATATGGTGACAGAATTACATGTGTTGGATCTTGTATGATCCAGAAGAAATGCATGAAAGGAATTTATAATATGCTGCTTGTCACACAACACAGCATATCTCACAAAAGTGCTAAGAAAACTTGTATGTTATTACCATTCAGTATCTGACAAATAGTATATGATTCCTTAATGACTCCTGAAGGCTTCAGATCTTTAGTCACAACAAAGTCAAAGAGAAGTAAGGATGTCATCAAAGTCATATACAGTTTTAAATAACTTGTGGACTACCAAGAGATTATGGGGTTGCCTCAAGCAAGCAAGTTTAGCTTGCAAACACATGTTAACAAAATATAATGTCCCAAGTTAGTGAGTATCTTCCGTGGACATGAAATGAAACATTAACCATGACAATTCTAGATTTCTACAAGTTTGAATTCTAACTCCCATTCTCTCCTAATATTTAAATAAGGGTCTTAAACATATATTCTAGTAATTTTTTTGAAAGCAGAATACCTACAAAAGGACCAGGGGTATCTTACAAAAGAATATTTTAGCTATACAATGTAAGGGCCCCTCAGCTTTCTATTATTTGAGGGATATGAGAGATGAGACAGGTTGCCTAGTGCAGCAGCTGTGCAAAGCACTCAATGAATACTTCAAGGATCCAGGGACACTGTGCACTTCCACAGAGATCCACATCATCTCAGTACAAGAGGAAACACTGCTGTGTGAAACACATGAGGACACTGGAACATGATGCTGTGCCGAAAACATTAACACCTTTGCCCGTGATATTTCCACCCAAGGTAGTGACTTGTTGGTCTCAGAGTTTGCTGCACAGGACATGCCATGAGAACTGGCAGGTCTGAACAACAGGTCTGCTTCACCTCACAGTCACCTCAACCTGTAGGATTCAAACCAAAGCAGAAAATAAAGGAAAACCCTGAACAACTACATTTTTTGCAGCATTGCAAGATGGCTAAGCCAAATTCTACCATTTCTGACTGGTACTCCAGCATGACTGAGAGCAGAAATCAGGTTATTATTGTAGCCTTTGACAGAAAATGTTGTTAAAGCAATGTTGTCTTCAGAGTCTTTCATGAAATCTGTAAACATGTTTAACATCTCTTTGAGTAGGAAATATGGTTTGTCAGTCTATATTGACTCAGTGAAAAGCAGGATATATTAAGCTTAGATCCTTCAGGTATTTATTTTCTGTAATGATTAACTTTACAATATAATTTCATCCTTTCACAAATCAATCCTATTAATCATAAGAACTCAAAATGAATGTTTGCACTGCATTAGTCTTCTGGTTTAATTCTTTTGGACACTGTTTAACTGAGCAGAATTCAGTATGGGGGAAAACAGAGCATAGGTACTGCTGCTAAATGAAGACCACAAATCTACTAATCAGAAGGAGCTACCAAGTCTTTAATTCAAGTCCAAAATCCATCCCACTGAATAAGAAGGCCATCTTTTCTGAAATAAGGTGATTAGTAACAAGCATGTCATGATTATGTTTCATGGAGATAAATCCATGACCTATAATCTACACTGTTTACAACCTACACATAGATGTTATTAGTCTTTCGGAGCATCCCCTTATGGACCACGTGTAAAATGGACAAGAAAAAACAAGATAATATCTCTTTGTGGAGAATTTAGAATTCAGAGAGAAGATTTCAGCACTCTTTCTGGGTGGCTCTGTTTTTTCTGTGCTAAGTCCTCTTTTCTGGAGTTCAATCTGTACGTGGGCAGAGAATGTGACCACCCCAAATCTACAGGTCATTGTGGCACTGACTTTAATCTCCAAGATAAATTATGAAAGCAAAAGGAGTAGAATACTATTCTGGCTTCACAGTTTATTTCCATGAAGCACATATTAACATACTACAACGGTTAGTGGATAAATTTTCAAGTAAATGAGAAAAAATAGACAAGAAAGCAGAAACAATACCCTGTGATACACATGATTTTTCATATGAGAAAAATAATGAATAAGAAACTGGAATGCCAAAATGAATAGTTCTTAACATCCAGTGGTTTACAAAAGATCCAAAAATCCAGTAAAACATGCATTACTCCATTACTGGGAATACAGCAGTCAGGTTTTGGTGCCGACTACATGGTATGATACCATTAAACATAAATATGGAGATAAGCAATTTTTTAAAAAGAATTTTGCTTGTTGACATCGAAACATACGTGTGTGACAAAGACAAGGTTTAATAAGCTTCTGCTAAAAATCAATCAGGACTGCAGGATCATAACAGGACTTAGGTTTTGAAATCTTCCTACCAATAGGTTTCTAATCAGACACTTCTTGCTTTATGGCCAGAAATCTTCTCTGACTCCTCAGAAACCTAGCCAGCTCCCAAAGTCAAAGGTCCCAAGCTCTCAGCTTCCATCCCAGCCACACTGAACTGGGGATGGTTATTTTGTTCTGTACAGTGTGAATGTAAAAAAAAAATAATAATCATAAGTGTAAATGCTCACAAAATCAGAAGTGCTATTTTCCATTCAGCTCTAGAGTTAGGAACAACAAGCCTTACGAAGCATTATAAACAGTCATGTTTGATGTGAGATTTCCAGCTGCATGAATTTATCAAGGTACAGAGGGGGACAAGCACATGGCCTCTGTGTGGGGTGGTGCTCAGCCATGCTCCCTCACCCAACACTGCAACTCCACAAACCCGGGTTACACTCCATTTCGTGGAAACCCCTAATAGGCCTTCAACCCTGAAAGGGAGTTTGGATGTACCTTGCTTAGAATATTTGAAGTTTATTCCCAGGAGAAACTAGTGCTATTGATCACAAAATCACTGGCTGTAATTTATATGCACGCATTATTTGCCCAACACTTGTGCACTGCCAACAATTCCATAAAAAAAGACCCGACAGATTTGAGAGGATGAAGGGCTACTTTTGCTAAGTAGCTGTTTGCTAATTTGGTCTGAGTTGGTCCTTGCTGAAAAAGGTCCAAAAATTAATGGAGCTGCTCCACATAACATCCCCTGAGTTCTCTCATATGGGACATACCAACACTTCACAGTTTTCCTGCTGCTTCGCTGATCCGGGATCAGACTCTGGGCTAGGTGTGCCTCTGAATGTCTTCCCCATGACAGGAGTGATTTAAGTGAAGACTATAACTGAAAACCAATTTGCACTCAATTTTACTTGCAAATGAACAAAAAGCAAGGCAGCAATTGGGAAAAAGCCCCCCACCATAACCCAAAAAAACCCAATCAAATCCAAATCACAACAACCCAACCAAAAAAATCTCCAAAAACAACCAAAACCAACCTACTCACATTCAGAGGGTTCAGAGCCAGTCAGTGCAGCCACACAGCTGGGGAAGGAGCTGTCCAGATGCAGTAGTTTTGTTCCCAGAGTGGCTGGACTGTTCCTCCAATACAGTGAGTTCAATCTTCAAAGGAGCATCCAGTCATGTCAGTCCTCATGTAAAGAACTTGATACTGCCAACATTCCCTTACTTCAGCAAATAACAGGAATCTATATCTTTCAAATAGATAGCAAGATAAGACGAGCTTTTTTAATCCCCACTGTAGGAAGACTTTAATCAATAAAACCTCCAGTTTTGATGTACAGCCAGCCAGCCTGTACATCAGGGTACACATTGCCTACAAAACAAGCTATGATAAGGCTGTTTGAGGGTCAGTCTTACTGTTTAACTTGCCAACATTTCAAGCCTGCTTTAATTATATATTTAAAACCCCGCAACAACCTGTACTCAAGGCTTAATGGTAACTTCCCAAAGATTTCTGAACTAAAAAAGTAAGGGTGGAGGGGTTTGCATGTTTGTTTTATCATATAATAACATTTTAATTTAGATTTTCTTAACAGCTTACATGGATAGTCATAGGAAACGTGCTAGTATCCAGTCAGCTCTTAATAATTCTCATTTCAGTGAACAATACACAGAAACATTTCTGTCCCTATTTTTTAGTTCTTTCACAAGAAGCACACGCTCATTGTACCTCATGTACAATGAGGTACATGTACAATGTGGTACACATGAGGTGTGTGGATGAGGCATAAAAAGGAATTAACCAGATTTTACACCTCAAAAGAAATTCCTGGTGCTAGATGCTCTTGACAGGCACCAAGACCTTGGTGTAATAAGGTACAACTGCTGGAATATGAAGGTACACCCATTCAGCTCAGACAAAGCACACATGAGTAGTAATAAGGTATGGGACAGCAGGACTGTAGCAAATTCTCCTATCACTCATTGCCTCTATATCAGGACTTGCAGTAAAGGTCTCTATCCCATAGTGACATTACTGGGATTGCAGATGTCAAGCAAGGCCTGATGGCTTTTGATACGCAAGACAGATCAGACGTTCATCAAATTACCTTGTATGAGTTTTCAAAAAGGGAAACCTAACCTGTAGGTGTACACAATAATTAGCCACGTTGCCATAAGCAAGCCTTCTGCCACACAGCAATGCTAACACTGAGAAAGCTGAAAAAAATGATACTTTATATTCAGTGTACCCAAGTATGTACATTAGGAAAGCGGTCCCAGAGACGTCACACATTTTAATTGTGCAAAGCATTGTTGAACTCATTTTCTTCAAATTTATCTTCATGTGTAGGTGTCAGCATGCCTTCCAAAACAGAAGGAACTGAAGAAAATCTTCTCAATAGCTAAGGCTGCATATTTAAAGTCAACACGCAACTAGAGGAAGGCAAACTCAGAATAGACAGCCAATATGGCCAAAAACTCCCAAGAATTTATGAGGGTCTGTAAACAGTAACAATAATAGAAACAGGTTTTCTGGCTTTAATTATATTGGACGCTAACAGACTGAATATATATAGATAATTTATGCTGTGAATACCACTTGAGATTAGAGAAATTTAATTTAATTTTGCAAAAACAGTAGTAAAGAACTCTCACTTGATTTATTGTGTTTAAAGGTTTCCTCCTTCTCCCCTGTAGCCACACAAACAAAGGCACAGCCAACTGCACATGTCCAGGCCTTACCTGAACAAGGTCCCTGTGACACCCTGTGGAGCAAATCCAGAGCCTTTAACTCTGGATCTTTGCCACCCCAGCAAAAAAGAACCCTTCTAATGCTTATCAGTAGAATTAAAGTTTACATCCTCTTTTTTTAAGGTTTCCAGCTACTGGAGGAGAGTGTGGTTATTAATGCTTGAGTAATAATACTTTTATTTGAGCAAGGGCAGTCTTCAGGTTTTGTAGGTGATGAATCACAGAAGATGGACCTATGTTTCCAGTTGCTTTGTTCTGAAACTTGCCCAGTGCATATTAATATGCAGTAATTCCCAGGATTGACCAAAGTAACCTATATCACACAGCAACATTATAGATGATGTTAGGACAGGAAGTGAAGAATAGTGCTTCCAATTAATGCCAAATAGGGAAATTTATTACATAAGATGTAATTATTTAAAATGGAATTTGTCCAGAAGCTGGAGTCCAGCCAGAACACTAGTTTAACATTAAAATGCAAAATAAAATAAAATAAAAAATGAAACAGAAAATAATATAAACAAAAATAAACTGAATTTAAAAAGAAATTAAAAAGAAAATAAAAAATAAAAATAAGAGAAAAATAAAACAGAAAATTGAAGAATAAAATAAAACAAATAAAAATTAAAATAAATAAAATTCAAATTACAAAATAAGTATATTAAAAATAAATTAATAAATAAAATTAAATAAAAATAAAATAAATAAAAATATAAAATAAAAAGTAAAAATATTAATCAAATCAAATAGAATATAATAAGATAAAAATAAAATAGTCTGGGGCTATGACTGAATCCAGCCACACCCAGGCTCCTCCCTGAGAAGAAGTGTAGAAAGCAAGAGGGTCCTTTCTGCACCACATAACTCAACAGGAGGACTTCTCTAATAAACCTTGTCTGAAGCTCCCACTCCACCCACGACACCAGTCAATACAGAGCCTCTGTGATACCCAAAACAGGTTTTCTCTGGAACACAAAGGTAGTGAAAAAGGAGGAAAAAACTATTAGATGTTCTTTGGGGGGCATTTATTCATTGTAATCTCCTAGTTAAACATATGACAATTGTGATTTTTATAACAGATTTGGAAAAATTATCTAACTTTGACAAAATTTCAGCTGACTTTATAAATTATTAAACAAACTCAGAATAAAAATAAGGAGTTTATAATTTAAATATGCACTTGTGCATGTTTAAATGTGCACTAATGTGCACAAATTTGAATGATCTACTTGTACATTGCATGCAAATGAAATTACCATAACTAGTCATGAAAATCATCATCATCATCACTTCTAGAATTTCCCAAGGATTTTCTCAGTTCTCCTTAGGAAGACTCCCATTAAAATCCTCGTGAATATCTGCACTCCCATGTACACTAAAAAATAAATCTAGTTAATCTGAGACCAGCAGAGCTAATGAAGACCGTTTCCCAAATCCCCACTCAATATATCCAAGTCTTCCTCTATGCTGCCTCCAATCTCCCTCCACTCTTTCATTCTTGTTCAAAATGAGGACACAGCACAGCACCTCCCTCCTGGATTTCCTAATTACTGAACAGGGAAGAGGCAGCACAAGAGCTATATTTATGCTGCTTGGCCAGCCGGCACATGTCTGCTCCCAGAAAGAAAATAACATGAGCTCGCCACACAGTCCTCCTTGCAGCAGGAACCCTAATTTGCATCACCTTCTCCTCTTGCTGGTAGCCAGTTTCCATAAGATTGGTAGAACTCCCACAGCAAACTTTGGTTAAAATTAATTAAAAGACTCCAAAGTTATTTGGAGTAGGCCGCCAGACAAACAGCATGACAGCATAACCCCTGTTTCCTTAAGAAAGCAAGCTAAAAAAGGAAACCGTTAATAATTATTATTTCTGTATACCATGAGGCCCAAGTTCTTGACTGAGGCCTATAAACACTACCATGATAGTTATAATAAGCAGAAAATTTGCCTAATGGAAGGAACAACAGTAGATGAAATGATAACACAGCTTGCATTAATTAACAACAGAGCTCACTATTCACAGAGGAAGTTGCCATAAGTATACAGACCAGGAGCCAAATTTTTGCTAGAGCTGAGCTCCCATTTGCTGAGAATGCTAAGACAAGACAGACATTTTCAGAAATACCAAAAAGTCAGCAATCTCTATTTAGATATCAGCAGAAATACTGGGAGCTTTAAAAAAAATGCGAATAGTCTCCTGCTGTTCATTGCGGTTGAGAGCGAGGATGTCCCAGCAGGAACTCTGGTTCTTTCATCTTGGTGGAGGGGGGGCAATGGCCTCAGATCGCCTCTTCCAAACCTGACTATCTGAAAGGTGAAGAATAGCTGTAGCAATAAACCCAACATTACTGAATAATTAATTCAGAATGCAAACAAACAAAAAACCAAACAAACAAATGGTGGGGCTTCGTACTAGCACGGGAAAGTTGTCTTTCAAAGTAAGCATTTCATGATTCTTAAGACACTACCTCCCTTGCCTCTGTCTTAGAAGACACTTAAACATCATCAAAAATCAGTAAGATTTAATGGAATATGTAGAAGGGATCTAAATTTTGGAAAGGAAAACTCTTAGAAGACCAGTCAGAGGTAGAGTGGAAGAACACTTAAAGTGGTGATTACATTATAACAATACCAATACCACTGAAGTTCACTGAAGTTAATTTTTCCTCAGCAGCTCTCAGAAATCCCTTAAGAAAATACTACCATAATTTTTGGGGGGAAAAGATCACCACAAAATCAAAACAAAAACAAAACAAAGCAAAACAAAGCCAACAAAAAACCTCCCAAAACCCACAAAAAACAAAACAAAACAAAAAATAAAACAAAACAAACAAACAAAAAAACCAAACCCAAAGCAAAACAAAAAACATACGACCAAACAACCCAAAATGTGTTTTCAAACTTCTGATAAAATACTGTTTTCCTCAGACACCAAGACATCCTCTTTGTGGACCTCAAACCTCCAGAAAACATACCTTAAAAGTAACCTTTAGAATTAATTACAGTTTCCTTTGCAATTGTCCAGGTGTTCTGTAGAACAGCCTGTGAGCTGATATCACCAGATCCATCTAGAAGGCCTTCATTTTACTGCACTTAAGATTACACAGGTCAGCAATGCTCTTAGGAACAAAATGTAAAATGTTCCCAATAAGTGCTACTTAATACACATTCCTGTGCTAAGTAGTTATGCTTCACCTCCTTATTTATGGTTCTGCACTTATTTTTCTTTTAAATAGGAAAACAGCTTAATAGATTTTCCAGTCTGTCACACCACCTTGCTGTAGAAGTAGTCAGCTTATTTTTCAGATCATCAACTTCAAAATTTATTTTGAAGGTGTAGACAGGCCTTTATATAATTTCCTGCACATCTCTACAACCTCATTTTACCAGAGACATGGGTGTGCATAAGGTCCTAGTAAATAGACCTACAACACCCCAAAACAATGTCACCAAATAGCAAAAAGGTAAATTTTATGAGCTTAAGATGGAGTAAGTGTAATTGGATACAAAACAGGTTTCTCACCCATTGATCTTGGCTTCAAGAAGGGATGCAAATATACATCACAACATCAAATGCAAGGAGAAACCAAGCTAGATAGCGGTCCTGGCATGGATCACAGTTAGGTCCTTTGCTAGGGATCCACTGTACAATGAATTACTTTTTTGGTCCATAAGTGCTTTCCAAAAGCACTGGGCACTCCGCCATTAATTAGATATACATCCAGTTTTATCGAATGCAGGTAGCCCTGTCTTCCCCAAAAGATTCAGACTTTTCCAGTAAATCACCAAGTCTCATCTCTCTCATCCCTTGTTGCCTCCATTTTGCTGTCCCTCTCAAAAGAGCGAGTTTCAAAGTGCTGAAAAATGCACTGAAAACCCAGCTCTGTCAGAGCCTTCCTGTGCCACACTGACTGAAATATTCCTGGTTGGAATATTGCAAGGATATAATCCTAAAAAGTGCCCTCCTCTTTAAGTATATTTGGTTCAGGTAATTTAGTCTTTTAAAGGAAAGCATCCATCTCTAAAAATTTTTATGCAAAAGTTTAGTGGTAACTGATGCAAGTTATAATAAGTCTCAAACTGCGCTAGTTCTGGAAAAGCAGAGATCTCAGTAAGAGTGGATAAAGTTGCTACCACTTTGTTGGTGGTTGAGTGACCTGCAGAGTAGTCAGTGTTCCCTCCAGCCCCAGAGCACTCTCCAGCCAAGCACCCTCTGACGGTATGAAAACCCTGCCCAGACACACTCCTGACACTGGAGGATGAACTTGCTTACAGCCAGTCCGTGCATCTCCACCTGCCATGAGGTCTGAAATGTGAGCTTACTCCTTCTTCAAAAAAACCACACCAAGTCTGGGGTGACTCTAGACAACATGTCACTGTGCTGTAATCAGGAAGCAGCAGGAGTTTGTACCTTCTCAATAAGCATATCTGGCAAAGGGTTGCCTTGTCACACTAACAATTAATTACCCAAACACAGTGGCAGGTCTAGCTAGATGCTGAAATTATGAGCTTCTTTACCCCTATGACAACAATGACTGTTGATCTATTTCTTCCTTTATGCTCCTCTGCCACATTTTCACCACGTCTAAATGGAGCTACAATTATATGAGTTGACCATTATTAGGAAGAGATCAACAACCAAAGTCACAAATACCAGCCTTGTATTATATTCAAGTATAAAAGCCATAACAAAGTCAAAAGTCCAGGACATGAAGTAAACAGAGCCTTGGAGATGACTTGGCAAAACCACCTCTATTAGTTTAATCAAAAAAGGGAAGATTAAACACTACCTGTGGCAAGACAGGTCGTTAAAGTCAAGCGATGACCTCTCAAGCAAAGGATAGTTGTAAAGTTGAAGGCTGTAAAGATGAATGCTTGCCAACCTCCTTAATGATAACCTTGTCCAATAATAGATTTGATTTCTTTTTCACAACTTTTGACAATCAAGAGAGAATTAGGTTTAAAACAGAGGTGGTAGGTCATCACATTTCTGCCACCACTAGTGCCTTAACAAGCCACATAGGCCAGAAGTAGTGCAGTACCATCAAATGTTTTATAATGAAAATCTATTTTATTGCAGGCTAAAGTAAATGGAGGGTTTCATTGTACAATTTAAAGAGAATATGGGTTAGCAGTTCAAAGGAAAGAAGGAAGACAAAAAGTGGGGAGAGAACCCCATGCACACAAGCAGCACAAGAGAACGGGTGACTTGGTCTCTCTGAGGAGACCAAGAAGAGTCAAAAAAAGAAACTGAGACAGGACAAGAACACTGAATACTCAATTTTGTCACTATAAGGAGGAAACAGAGAGCAGTGCAAGCTTCATTTTGAACCTTCTAATGACATTATACCAGACATGCCCAAAACCCAATGCTTTTTCACGTTTTTATTAACATTTTGAAGAATGAGATGGAGATGAGTCTCATCAGACTGACCAGAGAGCAGTGGTAAACTACACCTGTTTTGTCTGAGAGAGAGTCTATCCCAAACTTCATAGTGGCATACAGAATAAACATTTAAATACTATACCGACTATATATATCACTTGTGTGGTGAGTGATAAAAAAATTTAGCTTTACGTAAAATGCCTCATCTCCAGAAAAGGCAGAGAGTTTTCTTATCAGACAAGGTTGTGAAGTCTGGCAAAAGACAGGGAGTGAATATGGAAATTTGGGTCAGTAAGAGCTCCTGGCCATGCAGCACTAGGGTTTACCACAGAGCTCTGTCTGCTCCAAATCAAAGATGTCATCAGTCTCTGAACTAGCAACTGTCTGTCCTGTCTGGCCTCTGAGCTTTTGCTTTCCTACCCTGAAGTGATTTCAAGGGGGCATGGCTGTATGAGAGGTACCATCCTTTAGATGAGCTGGAAACATATGGCACTGACCACATGTGGTCATTAAAAAGTCCCACGCCAATTTTTGCAAGGCTAACAATATTAGCCCCAGTATCCTGGCCAAATTCCAATATAGGTAATTATATTCTGGGTAATGACATACAGGCTAGTTTTATAAGGTTTAATATACATTGTGGAAAGTGGCTTGCACCTAAGGGCTCTAAGTTAAACTCATTGCACAGTCAGCTGGGATAAAATTAGAGAAGAAACTACCCAAGCATGTCAAATGTTTAAGCTTTAAAACCCTGTGTAGACTGAAACAAAAGAGGAAGGGATCCAGGGGTGCTTTAGCATAATCAAGCTGGCTCATGCCACTGAAGACACAGCTGGGATCCAGAGCTCGCTGCTGCGAGGAAATTTGTAACAGTATCCCCACCCCACCTTCAGCAGTGGGTGTGCATGCATGTTAAATTACCGGGTTAAGAAAGAAGATAGAGCAGTATGATGCAAAATATTGTTTGCTCGGGTTTTTTCTTGACTGCCCCCAGTAAAATAGAACCAAATCAGAGTCCTATAAAAAACCCCCACTGTTCAAATACTTGCACCTGTTGCACGGCACCTCCGTGTCCCCGGCTCAAGATGCCAGAAGTAGTATGCTACTCTTTCACTAAATTCTATTTTTCTCTTGTTGCCCTGCTTGAAGACATTCTACCAACACCAGCACAATTCCCTGGCAGGGCACGCACTCAGCTCTGCTGATGAAAAGCTCTGAGGCATCTGATGCCCAGCCCCAGAATAGTCAGGGTGCCAGGACATGTCCCTCCAGCATGCCATGAGTATGTGCCTCCCATACTCAGCTGGGTCAGGAGTCACTCACTTACAAGGATTGACTGGCTCCATTCAAATCTGTTGGTGGGACATACGCTTTTGGATGACACACAATGGATGGAACACAAGCTCATGCGTCAGACCTAGGGGCTGAGAGCACGACTGGTAACAAAATGAGCAAGCTGGCCTAGTGGAAGGTGTCCCTATCCACAGCAGTCCTTTCCAACCCAAGGCATTCTATGGTTGTATGATTCTTCAAAATCGGCTTAAGATTTGAAGCCTCACCCTTGGCTAGCAGGACATCCAAAGCAATGGCACTGCAGCACAAGCAACCATCTTTTAATCTTGCAGTGAAGTTCAAAATAAGCTGCAATTTTCACAATTTATGAGCTGGTTTGTGGGCTTGTTTTGGTGTTATCATCCACATTCCAAACTTTAATCCATGTATATCAGGCACTGGGTGTGCATATCCTGTACTTGCAGGCACACCAGCTCACTTCAAGACGCTGTGCACCTTTCCTGGGCTTGGATTTCAAGCTGTCGAAGATGGGAGACAACACAGGCTCTCCCCCCCCCACCACCCCCGCTCTTCGTGTGCAGAACACTGTTTCATCTCCTCAATTCCTTTCTCCATTAAAACACATTCAAACATAATTAGTGTAACATTAAAAATGGAGGAAATTTTGTAATTGCCAGTTGTTCCGTAGCCATGGTTACACGGGAGATTTATACCGAGCGACTCCGGCCCGAGCACGCACAAGCAGTTAGCAGGAACAGCAGTAGGATAATGTTTGTGTGCATGTGCAGGTGTGCAGAGGCGCCTGTTTGCCAAAAAAAAAAAAAAAGCAGGGGGAGGGATTGGGGGGCAGAGGGGGGAGAGGCTGAGGGAGAGAAAGGAGGGAAGACGGGGAGGGGAGAGACGGGGAATATTCAGTGACATTTAAGGTGCTAATATCTGGAAGTCAACCTTTAATTTGACAGCTTTTAGTGCTAGTTAATTTCACTCATCCAGACGAGGTGTAGGAAATTTGCAGCACCTTTAAATTATCACGTTTTTCCACACTGCCTGAGGCCTATGTGGAATACCTGAGCCATACTTTCTGCCCCCCTTCCCAGCTCTCCCTCCCTCCTCTCTCCCCCCACCCCCCGCCCCCCCGCCATTTTCAGGTCAGTCGAAGTAAAACTTTCATTCCCTTTCTCAGACAATTAATCTTTAGCTAATTGAAGCAGGAATGCTGCAGGATGGGTTTCACTGGGGCCTGTAAATCTCATTTAGCAAAGTGAATTCCAGGCACATGCTGCACCTAATGATGTGACAGGTGGGCTGCACCACAAGACAGCAGCCGCCGAAAAGTTGATTCTCATTAGACCCTCGGAGTCCTGCAGTCAGTTTTCTGATGGCTGAAGAACACTAATCGCATCTGTTTGCTGCTGGGTGGGGTGGGCAGGGGGGGCGAGAGGCAGCAATGAGAGGCGGGGGGGCGAGGCGGGGGCCCCTTCCTCTCTTTTATGAGTTAATATCCTTGACTCCTGCCCAAAAAACCAGCAGGCCTGCCTCCCACCATGAGCTCAGCCTCCATTCTGCTGACTCCTACAGGGTGCACCCTTTTTCTAATTAACTGGAATGGCTATGGAAAGCAAAGGAGGCCTTGTGTTGGGTGAACCAATTATTTTGAAGGGTATTAAGTCATCAGATTTACTTTTATCTTGATTGCATTGTGGAAATCGTGCATAATTAATGGTGGGAGCTTATTAGGAAAATGATTAGGCAAATTACACAGGTGTCGGATGCATTTTTTATGATAAATTTGCTAGAACAATCCTGCAATTCCATCTGTTCAGCTCATATCAGAATGTCACTCTGGAAGAAATTAATGGTGCAGAGTCGCACAAAGTTACTGGAGGCCTTGGATGCAGATTTATGTTTTAAAAAAAGATACAGTTAAAATTACCCAGCAATTTCCTAATAAATACTTGATGTTACAGTTCAATAAATTACTTATTTAATCTTAAAAGAAAATGATAGTCAGCTGGAAACTAAAAAGTGGAGAAAGCATAAACCTCATTTTGTCAGGTTGATGTGTATGTAAATAAAAAATAATCATAAAACGTAATAATTCTTTGTTGTGGGATGCTGACTAGAAACAAGCTGTCAGAATCCAAGTACTTCCGCAAGGTATTTTTTGCACAGATACTAAAGCTTGTCTGACAAATCCTGTGCTGGTTCTAAGGTGGGAGAACTAGTTCCCTTTTTTGTAATTTTAGCAAGGTTTAACAGTAGACTCTGGAGCTCACAAACCGGGAGATGGGGAAGATGCCAAACGCTGTGCTCGTGTCCACACTTTTCACCTTGCATTTCCTACCAACACCTGAAGATGAAAACTATGAAACCAAAACCATCGAACACATTGTCTTTCAGAGTGAGCCAGTAAATGAGTGCATGGGGGTTTTTTGTGTGCTTGTGTGTGAAAGAGTGCCTTTGTGTGCATTTGTAGATCTAAACCAGTGGAGGCCAGATATTCTACCCTGGAAGTGCTGAGAAACTACAGTTATGGATTAGTTATTATGCATCAAATAAATAAGCTCACATTCCATAGAAGAAGCATAATATTTTACTATCTAACATAATATCATTTACTGAAAAAGCATAACTTAGAGGGTAGAAGTCTCTGGAAAGTGGGTCTGTGAGGGAAGCATGACAAAGAGTTTAATCAACAGTGGGAAGTTTAACAGCCAAATATGATTTTTAGGGGTATATTTTTCATAACCTGACTGTCTCACTTTTCTTTCAGTAGTATTTTTAAATAGTACTAGGCAAACAGAATGTGGCTGCTGTCTTCTCCAGGCACAGCTCTGAGGAAAGCACAGCTGCGGATGTCAAGTGGCTTGGGGTCTGCATGCAACTGTGCCACAAGGGTCTGCATCACTTTAGATGAGACCTTTTGACCACCCTCCAGGCCCCTTGGTACAGACCCCAAACCTCTAGGGTAAGGGTAGCAGAGAATATGGTGTTTTACCCCAAGAGCAGGGTGTGGTTGCTCTCAGGGATGGAGGTACCCTGTCAGGATTACTGAAAGAGCACAACAGGTCTCTGATAGGGTATCTCAACACTGCAAACACAGTATATATTCAACCAAATGAGCTACCATCTAGTTTCATAGTATAAGGTACTATCTGGCACTGAAGGTAAAAGGGGCTGTGGCAGTAAAGGTCTCAAGTAAAATCCATCCAAGAAGCTAGGTAAAAAAAATGTATCTGTTTATTTCCATGGCTGTCGTCATGGCTTTGAAGCTGCCTGGAACATCTTGAATATCTTCAAAAACACAAAGCAGACTTGTCCCATTTTGTAGTTCTCTCCCTGCAGTGCCCCAAGGACTATTATCCCGCCCAAACTCCACAGCACTGTGGGCCTACAATTTCCTTCCTCTCTCCCATTACTCAGTGCCCCAAGAGCTTGCTCATTGCCACAGGGTCCTTGGAAGGAAGACTTATTGGCAATGTGGCACAGTTTGTTCATTTGGGGATTTCTGTTCTTTTCAGGATCTTTAACTTGTGATGATGTTATCAGAATAGAAGTAAGCATCTCTCTTTCTTTTGGTGCTCTGAAAAGGAAGCTAGTAATAATCACCGACTTTTTTTAAAATGCTTGGAATTTTGTAGTTAAAGAGCAACCCATGATAAAAGTGCATTATTTTTCTCCCTAATATCTCAGTATTGTTAAATACCAGTGATACCAATCTCAGTGACATTTGCATCTGATTAATCCTTCCCTGCAAAATGAAGCAGCTGATACTATACACAACCATCTGCACTTGGGGTGAAGGCAAAGAAACTGAATTCCAAACAGCCTCTGCCTGCAAGAGAGGCCATGGCAGCAAGACCTCACAGGAGGTTTATGTCCATTACACAAGAAGGGCTCAACTCAATTGAAAACCTGGTTTCTCCTTCAGACCCTTTGCTAAGCACATTCTTTGAAATCCCCTTTCATATATATCTCATCCTAGTAAGCATTTTCAGAAAATTACAGAGGCATACAAGCAAATGTGGAGAGCTACTGTGCCCCTGAGTCAGTTTGTTACTGCTTGCTAATTAAGACTACTGATAAATCTTGGGTTTATTCCATGAAGGATATTGAAACAATACAGATTGATGCTGTTAAGCACAGCAGGTGACCCTAATGCAGTTACTGAGATATCAGAGAATATTTAAGATAAATTTGAAGAAGTTAGGGTAAGCATCCTCCTTCATTTTAAAGGAAGTCTTTTATCTGGTGGCAAATGGCCCATAACCCTTATCCAATAAGGAGTTTCTAAGCATTTGATCAGATAAGAAGCATGTTTTCAAGTAATCATTATTCAAAGGATCAGACACTTGATACTAATGTATGATTTTGTACCATGAATAAAACATTTCAGATGATATTCCTCAAAAAATCTATACTGGGATTTATATAGGTGAGCAAGGAAGGGTCAAGTGAATTTCACAGAAACAGATAGAGATCCATCTGGATTAAATTAAATACACTAATATAAAACATAGCAAGGCCAAGAGTCATGGGTTCAGAATATATGGCCCCAAACGTAAACATGACATACAGGTTATTTCCCAACTTCACACGGGTCTGTCCCTACCCTGTTAAAGAATCAAGTACTATTTCTTCCTAGAAGAGCTTAGGTAGTCAGTATTATTGGTAAAATAGGACATAATATAGAGGAATCAAGCAACCAGATGTCCTTTGTAATTCCTGTAGTTAATGTGAGTACACGGGAAGAATATTGTTGTCTGGCCAACCACCCACCTGTATAACTCTCTGAAGTACAGCTCACCCAGTTGTCCTTCAGCTGCCAGAATATCTCCAGGTGCTTTTACACAGAGGTGTTCAGACAGGCCAAATGTCTTTGCATCACCCCTCAAACTCACCAATCTGAATAAATTCGAGGAAGCTGTAAAAGGAAAACTGTAGAGATGTGCTGAGTCACCACACTTGCACAAACATGCTCCAGGAGGCTTCAATGCAAGCAGACCACCTTACCAAACCTGAGGCTTCCCTGGGAATGGCTCTGTACCATAAAACAATCACAGGTAGTCCCTGTTTCCGGGAGCGTGGACCTCAGGCAGGAGGCAAAATATGATGCAGGGAAATTCTTAGAGACAAGCAGGAATTTACAGGCAGTAAAAGCCAGAAACAAAATCTAACTCTTACTAGACTCAGTCCAAATCTCATGTACCAACCACGATGCTCCTTTGATTTCCAGTGCTGGCATCGTATTTCAAGTGTACAGTATCCCTCTAATACTGCAATCAATATTTATTTTTAAATTAAACATTACCTTTCTTTTCCAGAGCATCAGTCAGTTTTCTTTAAGCCCTACCAAAATAAGTAATTCCTAATCCTTAGTATAGATAACTTGCTCAAAACAAACAGGCCCTTTTGTAGTATTGACAGTAGTACATTTTTAGCATATCATAAGCTTGCAAGTAACACCTAGACTTTTCCTAGTGCTGCATACTCTGAAATGTAGGTGGCAAAAAACACAAAGCTATTTGCTTATCCAATTTTCTGAGTTTAGCCTTTCAACTGCAGAACCTTCAAGACCTTGCACTGGCTTTGCCCAGAACAGGTTTTTGTTAGACAACAGGCTGATTCATACGAGCTTCTGAAATTATTTTAGGTGATTTTGTTTTTTCTTCCTTGGAAAATTGTAACGGCTCAAATGCAGGTCATGTACCTAGACACCACAGAAATATAGAACACTTTGGATAAACATCTATTCTTTTTGCAAGTGTTCATGTCTTGTAGAAAGGTCTGTAGAAACAAGACCTTCTTGTGCAAGGAGACGTGCCTTTAAGCATTGAGGTCTAGCTGACTGAAGCCCTTCACCAAAACAGCTTTGTGTTTTGTTTCAGAGGTGTGGGCTTGGATTGATGAGGAATGCCGTTGGGATGCTGCTTTACAGATGGCGAACGGCGGAGCAGGCAGTGCTTCCCTCTGATGAGGAGGAGGCAAACCCTTCATTAAAACATCAGCTTCCCCCAGAAGCTCATACTGTCTGACACGCCTAACCTGTGTGCATATGTCAACACAGAACGCTTGCTAATGTTGCTGAGGCTGTAAATAAGGGTTCAGACTATCCTATGAAGGAGATTAATGAGTAGAGTGCTTCCTTCTCCGCTGGAGGCTGAAGTAGGTTCCCTATTAAGATGCAGTATCTGTCACTGTCAATAGAGACATGCTGTGTGGGTGTGAGGGGAGGTTAAGAGGTGTCTCTGAATCTGGTAATTCCTTGCTTTTAAGAGTCCAGCACAGGGGACTGACACACTTGAGCAACATCAACTTCCTGAAGCATGTTTTCCATTAATAGAATAAGTCCAGTAACATCTGTGGCCAAAGAGGGAGCAATGCAGAGGAACTGGAGAAATGCTTTTGGGAAGAGAGTACAAAGTTTTCTTCTTAAATTTAGAAAAGGAGAAATTGAACTAAACTAGTATCCTGTGCATAGTTCATGTAGATTTCTGGGAAGGGAGAAGAGAGACTTTCCTTCTCTTAGTTGTTCCCTTTGTGCATATTGAGAACTCTGTTCTTATGATAAATTGGATGTCTGCCTTACCCATGCTCCGTTATCTCCTTCACTCTTCAGTTCAGGTAAACAACTATTCTTATTTGTAAAACATCCATTTCTGTAGTATCAGAATGTCTCACAGAACTGTCTCATCTTCACGAAGCATTTGATGCCATCTCTGAAGGATTATCCATTTTTACATGTGAGAAAATAAAGCACAAAGAGGTTCAGTGTCATGTCCAAGTTTGAAATGTAAATGTGTCCATGAAGAGAGGTCTTAATTCTGAACTCACAAGCCCTTAAACACGTCTCTGCTCTTGGACCTGGAGTCAGAAAACAAGATTCCCCACATACCCTGAGTCCATGTTGCAGTGGAGTGCTAGCAGAGATGGACAGTTCACTCAGCCCGGGCCAAGAAAGCTCTTTTCTACATTATTAAGGACTTTTTTTTCTATGTATTTGAACCATAATGACTTGCTAGATCAGAAACTTCCTTCATACAGTTGAATACTAGTTAAAAATGGCTGTGCATTTAAACATAGAGATGTAGCCCACTGGCTCCTCTTAAAACCCCTAAGGAACATATAAGTTTATACAAATCAGCCTTTCTCTATTAATTAGTAGATTTGCCTTTTTTCTATTACTTAGAATAGAGAATAAAATGAATTTAACACACAGCAATATCACCCCATTTTGTCTGAACACTAGTGTCTACTTTTCAGAAGCTGAAAGAACCTGAGGAACTAATCTAGCCAGTATAGTCATTAATTTGAAAAGAAAAAAATGTGTAACAAAATATTACATTAAGATTTTAACATCTGGTTAAGTTCAGCAAAAGCAAGCAACTGAAAAAGAAAGTGAAAAATTGAAAAGGGAGAAATCCCGGGGAAAAAATGAGAGCCTATGCCAAAAAATCACTTCTAGCTTTGCATGTTAAAAATTTATCTCACTTAAGTACCTGGATATGTAGCCCAAAGTCAATGGGAATTACAAAGGGCAGCACCTCTGAATAATAGATCAATTCTTTAGCTCTATTCTCAGTTATAGGCAGAAGGCAAATGCTATTTACTCTTCCTTTACATCACCAACCTTACTGAACATCTAATAGGTAACCCTTTTTTTCTTTTTTCTTTTTTTTTTTTTTTTACTTTGAGAATAAGTCTATTTATAATGAAGTCTCACCATAAAAATACTATAAAATTAGAAAAGCTGCCTGCAAATCACATATAAGGATATGTGTTTGGACACTCCAGAATGTTATGTTATGTTATCCTACTTGCAAAATAAAAATCAAGGAAAAAAATGTTTCCTAATTTATCAGCATGTTAGTTTTATGTATAACATGGATATTAGAAGTAAATGTGTTATACTACACTATGCAGTGATGCTTTCCCAGCAGACTTGACAGCTTCTCTGGAATTGCTCAAAGACAATCTGGCTCCTGCGTCTTGCAGTGGCTGAGAGAGATAACGTTGCTTTCCCTGGCACAAAAATTCACTGTAGCTTGGTTGCACCATGTGTGGGGCCAGAGTCAGGTCAGCCAGGGCAAGAATCATAGAATTGTTGAGGCTGGAAAAGACCTCTAAGGTCATTGAATATAGTCATCAACCCAGCACTGCCAAGCCCACCACTGAACCATGTCCCTGAGCACCACGTCTACATGTCCTTTAAATACATACTTCAGAAAGGTCTGCACACTTTGAAGGATGTTGGGAGGAAGGAGGCTTTTTTTTGTTTGTTTATTTACATGTATGAAAATGCTTATTCTGAAAGGTTTATATTGCAGTGATAGATATAGATAAGATGGAGTACATTGAAGCTGAAAGATCTTCAGGCAGAGGATACAGAAGGATACATTATTTTTCACAGTTGCATTTACTTCTATGCCATTTGATTTTAAAGATTCTTATGAGCTGCTTCGCCTTAATATTTCAGTATTTTCGAAGTCTAGACAGTAGGGAATGCCATCCGCTTTACCCTCAGCCTATGAGAGGTATACACTGACCAACAGAGAGATAAGGTGACACTGGCTGTAGATTTTAAAAAATACATTACTAAGCATATATTGTTTGAGTGAAAAGAAGAGCTAACTAAAAGAAACAAACTGTGCATTAAATCTTTTCGTTGAGTTCATTTTTACAGCTAGAAGTAATGTAGTCCAACCCAACCCTTCAAAAAATCCTAAACTTGCAGTATGTTAAAGAGTCCCAGAGAAAAGTTATCTGGTCCCTAATAATGTGAAAAAGTCAAAATTCTTTCTGTTGTCAAAACTGAACAAATTAACTCCTCTTTACTTTCAGTTGCCTAGCTTTTGTTCCACTTGTGTAGCCAAAGGACTTTCAAGAATATGAAGCATGAGTCTGATTCCATAGATAAGGTGTCCTAAATCTTCGACTAACTCACTAACATTTCTTACTGATTTCAGTTAAGAGCTCAGGGTGGGAGAGTATCCTAATGTAGAAGGAATGCTAATTTACCTGGATGAAATGTAGGACAACATTCTGGAAAAATGTTGAAAGAAATTATTAGAAAAAAGAAATTATACCTGAAATACAGCTAAATCCTTTTTTTTTTTCTACAAATAATTTACTCTACAACCACTATTTAACAGTTCTTTATACTTTGTGAGAATAGCTGCCACTAACATATGGAGTCACCAACTTTGAAGGACACTAGAGACAAATTCTGGACTGCAATGAATGATGTCCATTAAAATGAGAGCTAGAGAAAGAAAAATATTATATTTATATGAAAGTGATCTCTGAAGAACCTAAAAAGCCAAGGGAATTCCTGTAGGAAATGGAAGTTATTAGGACAGGTAACTAAAGCTGGATTTCAATAGGTTGATACTGTGGGAAGAAATGAGTCCCAGGCATTTCATCAACAATGAGTCTGTTGTAGAAGCAGTGTGATACAGAGTGTGCTGACTTGTGCCACTAGATTGAAAAACTGTTTCATATCAGAATAAGCCTTTTTGGGGAGAAAGGAGATGCAGAAACAGAATAAAACTCCTGTTCAAATCTCCAGGTAGAAGATACCAGAACATATATATATATATAAACCACGTCTTATAGAAGCAGATATGGCTGGTAAGATACACACAAATAATCTCTTTTGAGGAAAAAAGGTATCTCTTTGATCATCTGATACGACTAAAAAACTCGATAATCCAAACATCTATTGACCCATGTGAAAAATAGGGGCAGATGCCATCAATTGTTATGTTTGCTTGTAGAAAAAAGAACAGGAAAATTCTTCAAAACGTCTTCTATACAGTTTTTTGGGATGAAGAACAGACAGTTACAGTAATGTAACTAGATTTCCAAAACTGAGGCATTTTATATGTTGGGGAAAAAAGAAAAAATTGCTGAGAGAGGTTCTCACAGGTATCAAGCACAAAAATCACAGGAAAAAATGCTCCAAATACAAAAGGCTAAACTTAACACAGTAACCGGTCAAAAACACAGCTGAAAGAGTGAAATACAAAGATTCAAGTTTGTTGGAAGGAAACATTTTTATAGTATTAAAAAGTATTAAAGCCCAAAGTTCATATTCAGATTACTTTTAATAGCAACATGGTGACAGAACTCAAACTAAGTGATATGGCCACCTTTCCTTCAAAAAAAAATGTGCATTTTTCACTTAATGAAAGAACTGGGGAAAACAAACAAACAAAAAACAACTAAAGAGTTATCTCTTAAATATGTTTTATCTTAAAGTTACTATCATAAATTTTCCTTCTTAAACCAAGGTCCTCTGTCATCCTTATAGGTTCCAAGCATACTGAGAAGAAAAAAAAAATATAGCTTTTAAAAAATTTTATCACCAACTTTTCAATTTTACGTAGCTCAGTCCTGAAGCCTCCATTTTCTAAACTACTCAGGCCTTTCTGACAGAGAGAGGAAGCAGCAGCTAATTTCTTATGTGGAGAACTGACAACCACCAAAGATTGATGACATTGCTGGTTACTGATGTGGTCCACAGCCAGGCACCAATTTCTTACTTTTCATCTGAGCAAAATTTTAGTTAAAACAGGTGCAAATACCTATGCTGTGCATTAACATCTGTTTATCCTCTGAGACAACCCCAGGAAGCAGTGAATCCCATCGACCTCTTACCCTGGTGAGGGGTCTCAGCCTCTCAACAGTCAGGCCCTGGGAGAGCCTTTTTAACTCTCCTTTTCAAAAGTAAATTATATGAGAGACTGTGAGAATGATGTGTGTGTATATTAACACAGGTGGAAGCAGTCATTCACACAAGTGGAATTACACAATACTCTCTGGAGTACTTCCAGAAGGTGATGCCAAATAATATGCAAAATATTTGCATCCCCAGAGATGAAACCAAAGTAAGAGCTGGAGTTAGGTCTTTGCAGCCAAGTCCTGACACCCTCCCCTAGTCATCGATACCATTCTTTAGATTTGTCCCTATGTGTATAATTGCTCTTTTCCAAAACTAGGTAGAGCTGAAAAAAAACAAAAACCAAAACACACACAAAAAAAACCAAACAAAAAATAAATACAGGCAATACATCTGCATATTTTAGAGATTTTGAATCATTACAAGCCACTTCTATTAGCCACCCTTTGCACTACGCTTCCTGGAAAAAAAATTGCTAGATTACATCCTTTGGGCAATAGCATCAAGGTGACCAATCCCAGCAGAGATAGGCCAGACCTTGCAGACAATTTAAACTGTAAATGACAAATCTGCAGTAGCAGAATTCAGATTTTAGTGACTCAGATTATTGATTCCATACAAAAAGACACTGGGAATTTTAATTAATCAAAATTGTGGAAATAACAATTTGCAATAAATGACAGAAAAACGACAGAGAACACTGTGGACATGACCAGATTCTTTCAAAGACATTACAAATGTCCTTTGTCTTTGAAGGCAAACTTCAACGGCTAAATATTTCTACCCAAAACCAAGTTTTTAAGAATCTGCATCAAGTCAGCTGAATGTCTGTTCACTGTGTTGATACAAGTGCTGCCACAACAGAACAAGTCATTTCAACTGGGCTTTTCCAAATGGGTCCTTGATGACCAATTTTGAAAGCTTCAAAGGCTGGCAGAAATCCTTTACAGTGAATTGCCTGTCCTATATTGATGAGGGAGCAAAGAGTTGTTTCTCATGCCACCTAGTCACGAAAGAAAGTCTTCAGAAAAAATATGCTGGTCCTTAAAATACAGATAATACTTATTGATGAGGAAAAGCAGGGAAAGGAGGGATCTGCCACACAACAGAGAATAACTCCACACAGCCTCAGAATTTTTTTCCTCTAACTTACCAATGCCACCAGGACAAGTAAACTAATAAGGCAGTCTGAACAAACTCAAAAAAAAATTATTTTGTCTGCAACCTTAGCTTTACCTATATGAGTATTCTTCAGCACACACACACACACACACACACACACACACACACACAGTGCAACAATTTATTTTAATGTAATGCTGCCCCCTTGTGCTTCTGTACACAAGGAAGTTTTTGTCAATAACCAAGGTTTGTAGCAACTAAAGAAAAGCTAGAAATCAGGCTTTTCCTCAGTTCTGAGCTTTCTTGTAGATTTTTTTCACCTGAGCAGCAATATGATCTTGTGCAACAATCAGCAGTCTTAGAGCCTAAGGAAATATGAAACATGTATTAACAGAAAAATTAAAGATAGGGTAAAAAGAAAACACACCACATCTAAGTCAAAGATGAAAAAGGAAGACAAAGGTCAAATCAAACAAAGTTACAATAAGCTGCTGAAAATGAATGCAAAATAAGTGTTTAGATTCCATACATTAATTGTAGTTTGTCAACACAAGGGAACAGGTTTTACAGAGGATGGCAAAGAAAAAGTGATAGGGCAAAACAAGAATGAGAACTCTATGGCTCAGGAATCTGTCTCCTTCACACTCGGAATCCAGCACCAGTCAGCCTTCAGTCACCAACTTTTGGAAATCCCTGACATAAAAACTCGTCAAGTGTCCCATGTTAGAGGCATTATAAACTTTTGAGAAGCTCACAACAGAAGAACATCTCTTTGTGAACACCTGGCTCAGAGTCAATTTTCTGCCAGCTGCCCTTGTAGATCCAGTAACCAGGGATTGTCTGGGAAATTTGTTTTCCACAGAGATGGTTCCCTTTGAACTGGCTAATTGATTGAGCTACGAGGACTTCTACCATTCCATATGGCACAGCTTATGAACGAAAACAAGAAAATCAGATCTGATGTTTTTCAAGAATACCAAAATTTCAAGAAATTTTGTGAGAGAAAGTGAAGCATGTAGGCAGGATACAAAGTTGTGGATGTATAACATCAGTACTTACAGCCATTTCTTCTGAAATTTAAACAAACTCTGCATCCTGAAGAAACTATTTTGTTTGATGACTACTTCCTGGAATTCCACATGAATGATAATAAAGCTTGTGTGTGTTCATTTAGTTTTCTGTTAGGTGGAGATTTTCTTCCAAGCCATACATTTTATTCTCAAGCTTTATGAAAACCTAATGTTAATCAATAAGACCTTACAATCCCAGAACAAATATCTGTACATAAACATCTATATACTTGCTCTCTATGTGTGTTGTTTTCAGGCTACCAAATACACGCATAACCTTTACTGATCATTTTCCTTCTAAATTTCACAGCTGAAAAAGTTATTCTTAAAGAAAACAAAACAAAACATATTTATTTGGGTTGAGAACAGTGTGACAATTTCAGGCAACTTTTAATTAAATTAGGAAAAGCAAGTTGAAAGTATTTTGTTTAGGTATCAAATGGAATACATGTTCCCATTTTCATCTAGTATTGGTTTGACTTACAAACATACTATCTTTGTTTTTTAAATATCTCTAAGCTCTGAAAAATTCAATGGAAGGTGAGAAGCTAAACAAAACCTTTTGTTTCAATCTGAATGACACCTTTAATTTGAACTGAAATAATTTGGTTTAGCTTTTCAGAATTTTAAAGGAAAATTGATCATTTTTGAGTTGACCCAAAATAATTTTTTATTGTGTTTCTGATCTTGGCCATTGACCTGACTAAAACCCAACATAGTTATTCAGGGTGTCTGCTATAAACGAGATTTATCTTTAGACTTTCTATTCTTTACTTCGTTTCATTACATCTTGTTCTTCTTAATAATTTTTTATATGGAAACTCAGCAGATGCATTCTGCAAACCTAGAAGTCTATAGTGTATTATTAGAATGTGTGAAACAGCATGCACACTGACATCCTCTGTTTTTCTCTTATCTCTCATGAACGTAGATCTAAAAGGTAGGCAAATTAAGGATGTTGGCACTCTGTCTGAAGGTGTGCTAGTCATTTCTAAACTATGTGTTCTCACTTCTCAACATATACATCTTACCTAAATTAAATTAACTTAGCCCGTGTCACAAGCTGAGTGTCATCCTGTGACACTGAGGTGACAAAAAAATGGGCTGTAAAACAACTGTAAAAAAACTGCTAGGGAATTGTGTGGTTGCAAAAAGAGAACGTGTCTCTCACTGCCCAAGCTTCTCTGTTGCTGTTGGGAGAGGAAGGAGATGCAGTAGCAGGTCCTGGAGCAGGAGGGGTTGGCGGGGGGGGTGTCATTCCTGATATCACACCTGGGATTTGGGGAGATGCAGGTAACAGCACTGTGCCCATTCATAGCTGAGCAAAACCCAGTGCAGACAACAATCTGAATGACTACCTGTTATTTTGCCCAACAGCCATTGCAATAGTGGTTCTAAGATTGTAACCCTTTCTTCAATTAATTCAGTTTTTAAAAAAAAGTTCTATTACTTTCAGTGACATTGTGGCTAAGGATACAGGAGCTTCTGACTAGTGACAGTCCTTCAGAAAGAGCTTATGAATCAAGCAAAACTTACTGTATGCTTTCTAAGCAATAGATAATTAGTATTACAATATACTTTCATATATGTTTTTGTGGGCCTTGAAGGAAAACTATTGTTAACCTTAATAATCCAGTGCTTCTAAGTTATTCTAGTTACCCTAACCGATTTCACTTGGATCCTTTTCAGATACTACTTTTTCTATTTATTGATAAATCTTATATTTTCCTCACTTTTCTTCATTCTTTTCATTTTTCAATAACTTCAGATCTGTATTTTCAGATAGATGTGCACATTTATAAAAATCCCTTGCTATGGTTACTGGTATCATTATTAAAGGACTTAATACATGTGTCTTACCACCTTCTTCCACCATTGCAAAAAGGCACGTAAACAAGGAAATTATCCATGGTATCTACAGACATCCTGAGCCCCTTCTGTCTTCTGGGGGCAAGCCACAGCAAAAGAAAACTTACATTAGTTTAAAACTGGTTTCTGAAGTTGTCTATGACATTACATTGCCTATACTAGGACTTTTGTGAAATTAAGCTCCTGAACTAAACCAAATAATTTAACAATTACGTATCATAGTCAGACTGTATGAATGTACCTCCCCTCAAATTACTAACAATTGGCGTTAGTAAACACTGTATTACCTGACAAAATACTTAACCTGCTACAATATAAAACCTAAAAGAAAAAGAGACACCAAAGTTAATTTATTTGTTGTGTTATAGCGTGCTGTGGGAAGAGCCAGGTAGACCAAAGCAAATTTTTTAAGTCTGTCTCAGACAAAAAGTACTGGCAGCATGAGAAATAATTTAGCCAATCAATTTCTAAACAACACCTGAATCTATTTGGCACACACTGGATCAAAGCCTGTCTCTCATACTAAAAGCAAGGAGATTTACTCCATTTAGAGAATTGAGACTGCTTGACCCACGTGTAGAGTCTTGTTTTCACTGAAAGGTCAAATTCAGGACAAAAGCATTTGTGTGATGACCCAGTGGCACTGGAGGAAAGCATTTATTCCTGTAATGGCACTACCTGTGCACCAAGTTTTGTTACCTGAGTCACTGGCTGACACCATTCTTGTACATGACAGCTTGAATGTCTCTGTTAGCTCTGTAGCCAGGAGCGTACAACGCTGGAGACACATCTGGAAATTGGGTTTTATCTCATCTGAGCCTGGAATCTCCAGTACTACATCGAGTTATCTGGGATGAAAGTAAAACCTTTCCTAATTGCTTGTGTATTTCTATTTCTAGACTTTCTCTCTCAAAAAAACAACCCCAAACAAACAATCAAAACCAACACAGAAATAACATCAGTTCTTTTTCATGTCTTTTTCATCCAAAATGTATTTTGATTAATTCTTATTTGACATAGGTAATAATAGTAATTACAAATAATAGTAATAGTAGTAATAATATTAATAATATAATAATGATAATAATCACCTGTATTTTATTTTCGAGTGAATCCAAGGTGAGTGATGATTGAAAACATGTGTGATCTATCCTGTGAAAATCCAATAGAAAAAATCAAAATACTATATAGATATACTGTGTATACATAAAAGCTTATGACAAGGACATTCAGACTTAATATTTTGAGAATTAAAAAAAATAATAAACTGGATTTTAAAAAACATTCTTTAGTGGTGAGATCTGATGGACTACAGCATAGTCTCCCAAGACATGAGTCTTGCTGCATGAGTTTCTTAAAACAATGCAAAGCACTCAAGAGTAGAGTGTAGGGAACACTCTAAATTGGTCCCCCGGGTAAGGACTAGCTGACCTAATTGGTATTTCCCATCTTTAATTTATGTGATCATACAGTGTGCTGTTATCTTTTCATTACATTAACCCAGAGGGTCAAACATTCCTCTGGTGGAGTTCCATTGGCACAAGCAGATTTGTACCAGGCCTCAGTTTGGCCCACACCATTTAAATATGAAATGAATTTCAAACATTGCTGTTATCAGCCTTATGGAGAAATATTATTCTGAAGCAAGAAAAGCATGTGGTTCCCCGTATGAAAGGCGGATACTTTTATCAATGCAAACTTTATAAAACATAATACCCATAAAATATTACATGCCAGAACAGCACTAAACTACTTAGAATGGTAAATAAAACATTAGTTTGGAAAAGTATTTGGATTCTTCCTCACATTATTGCAATGTTTTATTCATATCCCTCTTATATATTCTCTTCATTCTGTTAATCTAAGTGACCAGCATGTGATCAAACCACACAGCTCTACACAGTTCTGTTTCCTTTGGGATTGCACAGCCCCTCTGTCACCTTCAGGGAAGGAGGAATGAAACCGTGGCAGTCTTAGTTTACAAACATATGCCTTACAATTCATCTGTCAATCAATCTCTTTACATCAGGCCACACCACTAATGTCAAGTAAAACACTGGTAAGTTCTGGAGCAACTTCAAATGATAGTTTCTGCAACATGGCATTTATGAGTTTTCTGAAAGTATGTGAAGGTGGTGGTCCAAAACAGATCTCTTGCCAGTGAGGCAGAGATGTCTTTAATAAGGACTAACATGGACAGCAATTCTCTCTTTTATTTTATTCTTGTTCTTTAAAATAAGGAAATCAAAGTATCTTGACCTATCATTCTGATTATACCTCAGAAATGCTAAGTAGGTGTAAGTTGTTTATTCCTCTGTCAAATGACTTTGGAGTCTTTCTGAAATTATTGCAAGATATCTCATGGTAGTTGTGACACTAAGTCAAATTTGCATCACAAAAACCTGGGTATTGAGTCAGTTGCTAAAAAATATTCCATCTAAACTGATACATGATGGATAGACAGACAAATGGTTTCATATATAATCAATCAAGCAATAATTCAATTTTCTCTAAGAAAGCTGAAACCTATCAAACCAGAACAACTTGAATTCTGTGCCTCACAGAAGCTGTTGCTGACGCCTTTTGTATAGAGCCTTTGGGACCAAAACCCAAAGAGAAACTAAACAGCTAGGAAGGATTACAGTGGAACATCATAGAAGTTGTAGATTATGTCTAAAGTACAGGAACCTTAGAGGACCCTCTGGTTGCTAAGCCTGGATCCATGGTCTGCCCGCATCCGGACTCCGTACAGGATCTCACCTTGTGGCTGAGGACAAGTTAAAATTGAAGCAGTAAAGGTTTCCCACAGCCAGCTGCAGTAACCATTCTTTTTTCAGCCCACTTATGTCTTCAAAAGGAGGCTCTCAGAAACTGAAATTGTGGTCAAGACCAGTTAAGAAACAGTCTTTAACCCATCTCATGCACTTTGAACATGGTCGTCTCCATGAGGACAGACACCAGAACCCATGGAAAGGACAAAACCCATAGGAAACTCAACACAAGATGGAAGAGTTATAGCTTTATAAAAAACAAGGCTGCAAAATGGGCTTATTATTCTTAGGTATAAGAAGTTACAACAGCTATTGCATTAATTTAATCTAAAAGTTAGTTTCTTCCTTTTTAAAATTTTGTTTTCCTTTTGTCAAGAGCAAATATTAATATTTTTCTTTGAAAATGAAAATAAATGTGTGAGTTTGTGTTCTTTTCTTGTCATTTTGTTTCCATAGCTTGAGAAATATGCTACTTTTAATCTTGTCTCAGGAAAAAAAAAAAGACAAAAAAAGAAAAAGAGTGAAGATACTGATATGAAGGATGAAATTTCAGTGATAATTACTGTGCGTCAAATAGGTGTATGAAGCCCAGTATGTAAAATGCTTTCATCATTTGGGGAAAAAAAAGTCCCTGAAAAATCTATGAACTGTCAGAAACAGGGTGAGAATTGCAAAGCTATCCTATCTGCCTTACCAAAGGGTTACTTCATCAAGTAACTTATAAGTTACAGGCACACATCACTGCTGAGGGAAAAGTAATTTGTTGTAATCATTTTTAATTATAGTTATTCTTAATTATCTTTGCTGTATGTTTAAACATTAAAATACAAACAGTGCTGCCATAGCACAGATGGCTGGTGCCTGCTATGCAGATTGTCAAGCTTCATTTAAGCACCACTGTCATTTTCCTCTACAGTTGTAACTTAAAGTAATAATGCACTTTCTGTGAAACATAATTATTCATGTTTTAAGAAGAATACCTACCATAAGGTAGGTAGTACCTAAACAAAGATTTTCTGAAGCAAAAACCCATTCTACAAATTCCTCTAAAGCACAGGCATTTGAAGCCTGAACCCAAAACCTGGGTCTTCTACTGAAATCATATTCACGAGGGAATGACAATTCAAGCTGTAGGCAGCTGGGATCAGAGTAACACAGGCAGGGCAGCACCTTCTACAAAAGGAACAGAAAGAAATTGCTATGTTTTATAATCATTCCCCCTTCAACTGTATTTTCTTTTGACTTTATAAAGATGTTTCACCTAAAAACTAGATGGGAGTTTTGTTCTCTTTGCACTTCTATATGTATCAATAGAAGCCTACTGTTCATTGTTGTGTTTAGTTGTGACATTAAGAACCATTTTCTGCAAAATAAACTTAAATATTTCTAAAATGAGATATCACTTTAGTGCTAGAGCATCTTAATGTCCTGTGAAACCTCACAAACATTTCATGTGAATCCTCAATCCAGGAATGCAAAAATAACTTCAAAATTATGTGAGAGAAGACTCAGCTCTGGAAGGCAAGTATTTCTTCAAAGTTGAACTCAGGGAGATCCAGAACAGAGGGGAAAAAATAAAGAGTTGAAAATTTAAGTGCTCGAGAAGAAATTGTGCTTGGTCAGAAAAGTTCTTCAGAGAGATTTGAAATGTGTGACTGAACGAAGATACTTTCTGGTCAGTGGTTTAAAACACTTCCTGGAAGGATAAACAGCACACCATAAAAGATGGATCAGTGGGTGCAGGAACAACAGCAGGAAAGCTTAAATGCTTAATGGTATAGGTAGTGGTTGAATGGTGTAGGTAACTGTGAAATAAATTGATGCATCACATTCAGGTTTGTAGTAATCTCTTAGTTTGCTATTGTACTGCAACTTTGTCATCCTATCATGAAGTGATACCTTGCTCTTTCCAGAAACTCTGATAGCTTCATTCCAGCTATTCTGCAAAATACACTTGCCATCTTAACAATTCCTTCACTTTTATGAACAGCTATTTTTAGTCTTTCATTCCCTGTTTCTGTAGGTTCTCAACAACAGAGTCCTAATTTCCAGGACAGAGCCATTTTTAGGTTAATCTAGAGAGATACTATTGCCATCTTGCAAATAAAAATATTCCGTGTTTTGTCATGACACTACTACTTCCAGCAAAGGAGAAGAAAACAGCCAAATGCTCATTTAATTGAGCAGAGTCCACTTGGAACTCTTGTAGCAACAGGAAACCCTGAGACCTGGGACTTCCACTGTGGTCAGACTCAATGCCACGAATGAAAACTCATTATGGATAAAGCTGACACGAAGCTTCATGTACACTTTCAGTACAGAGCTGGAACAGGCATATGGATTTGATGACAGGTCTTTATTTAACAACACATCTTGTGTAATTAGAGAAACTTGCTGGTTGCATTCAGGCCCTACTACAATGTGAACATGAACAGTCAAAGCATAACTTAAATGAACAGTTAGCAACAGTGGGATGTTGCCTGTTTTGGATTTGTACATTTCCATCCACATCAATTTACTTGAGCCATAAATGCTCATTATGCTTCTCTGTCAACATGTTTTAGTTAATGCTTGCTCCAGAAGGAAGCCAGGCTCACTCTGCAAAGTCCCTTACTTCATTCTTGGTCTCAGTACCTTAGGCATCCATTGGTATTTTATGCCTTTATTTGATGGCAAAGTTCTACAAATGGGCTCATTTTTTTCCTAGAAAGTGGGCATATTTAATGTCTCATCTCTCATATGTCATCAAAAAGATATCATGTAGTACTTTCTGACCTGGTTTGAAAGTCTCCTTATTCCATTATCAATTTGCTGAGCCTCCTACTGCCACATTGTATAGTTTTAGTGTTAATTTTTAATATTATTTTCATGCATTTTTAAGGTAAGAGTGTTTTTTCTTAACTAGAGTGCAATAATAGCTTCTCAATATTAAATAAATAATGTTACAGTGCTGAGACAATTATGACTTTTTGACAGTGTTGATATATTAATGTTGCAGCTACAGAAATTCATCTGTTTCATGTATTTTATGGACACTTTTTTGTTCTCTACCCTTCTTTTTTGATATTTGAGAAATTAAAGCTGTCCAATTGCCAAGATGTTTCCCTCAGGCCAATACTGACTAACACTTCCAGGGCTGGGTTTCTTTTTTTTTTTTTTGCTATGAATCAATTCAACACACAATATCTACCTCCATTTTCAAAAGATCTATAGCAAGATTCTAGGAGGAAAAAAAAAAAAGTGATAGAACTAATGTTTTATGAATCAGGCTCCTTTTGATGTTAGGTACTGGGATTAAAACCTTCGTGAAAATTCAACATGGTGTTGTCATAAAATCCAAGTCAGTATGAGACCCCATGAGGCTTTACAGGTCTTATGTCCTTCAGAAGACTTTTATCTGAATAAAAATAGTTTGTATGAGTGAAACCACCAGATGCACATCCACTTCCTATTAAGTTTCAAAACAAACATACATATAGGGAATGGGACACATGGATTTCGGCAAACCTAAACCTTTAGATTAAGACTTATTTAAGAAACTTGCTCTGGAGAAATACACAAAGTGCTTCTTTACATAAAAACCCCCAATTTTTAGTCCAATAGAAAATCCCAACCTCCTGTCCTCCCCCCTCCCACCATTGCTTCCATATCCACCCTCCAATTTTTTCAAGTAAATGTATATTTTTATATATAAAAAGATGTCTACAGATTCACTGTGATTCTGACACGTAAAGATGAGAGAATATTAGATATCAGAGACACAAGAGAGCTTTATGTGTAAATATTTTTTCAATAAAAATTACAGGCATTTCAATATATATCTGATGATGAAAATTCCAGACAATAGTAGGGTTTCTAACTTTAATACAGGTCGTGGGGATTCAGAGTTCTCTTACAACATCTTCAAGAGATTTTTGGATATGATTTAGCAGTAAATATATTCAATCCTTGCCTAGAGGACTCTACTTAGAAACAATGAGACATCTTCATTGATAAGGCTTCCTATGCATTACTCTGATGCATCAATATGCACTTTCCTTTGCTCATGTTCTCCTTCTTTATCCCTTATTCTCAGCCATGCTGACTTTTAACTTGCACTGTTAGTAATAAAGCTGAATTGGGAGCATTAGAATCTCCCAACTGATCTTTTTTTAAAATATGAAGTAAAGTTAAAAACCACTTCAACAAAGGGTAAAGCACACTTAGAAGCTACAGACACTGGCAAAGGTCAGCTTTAAATTAGAAGCCACTGCCACTTGGGGCAGAGGGAGGAGAGCAATGGGATAGGTCCAAGAAAACTGAAAAGGAACAAAAAAATAGTAAGAAGAAAAAAAATGAAGACAGTAAGTAGTTTAACATTTTCTCTGAAACACACAGACCCACATTATATAAAAGATGATGCATTTCTACTCGAGAAGAACACCATCCAACCATGCAATGTTCTCTGAACATGGAAAGGTCACAAAGCATTCAAGGTAGTGCCTTCAAATGATGACAATCGACTAAGCCACCTCTTCCCCATTAAAATCAATGAGGTTTAGGATGCATCCTTGCATCCTTGTCTCGTACTGATTGCCTAGTGCTGAGGATCAAAGGCATCAGCTTTGTATATTACAGGAAAGATTTTACCTGAGAAAAAAATAATTTCTTGTTCTTAAAAATGCCCTTAGATGTAGTTGGTATGTAGTCTACACAAATCCATTTAATCTCGGTGCCTTCAGACACAATAGAGGTAGATAGTTGAGAATTGAACAGCTTGGGTTGCAATAACACTTGTTAAGAAATGGGAGGAAAAGTAAATCTTTAAAATCATAATTTTCCATGGTCTGGATAGTTATGTCAAGATAAATACTTTAAAAGTATAGTTTAAATCCATATTTAGATATCTGATCTGTAAGCTGAGTTCCAGAAGTGACGAGTTATCCACCAACTCAAACTGGATTCAAATTTCGATTCTCAGCACTTCTGAAAAAATCTTTTCACTTCTCTGAGTGTCTGAATGTAGATTTGAGAACCCAAGTTCAAGTAATGTTTTAAAATTCAGTTCATATTTATGGACCTTAGGATCTTCCCTGAAAACGAACCAGACTCAATTTTTTTTCCTCAAGCCGTATGAAAGGCTTAGTAAATGTTAGGAAGTTGCAAATATTGCACCATAAGAGGAGGTTCTAATTGGCCAGTCCCTCCCTGAGGACATATTTACATATCAACTTCTCAGAATTAACCCTTACAAATTAACCTTTTACAGGAGTCACGGTAGCCAAATGAAAGATTATGACCACACACATAAGTGAATCTGAAAGCCATAAATGGCAGAGTCTAATTCCTAATAAAAAATTATAGACTTTTTAGCTTCTCTAACATCTTCTGCCACAGTGCACTGACCCTTTTATTATAGGTATGGACAACCTCAGCACAATGGTATGATACCATAATTCTACTTTTACAGGTTAGAATGTAACAGTATCTGCTACAATTAGATAAATTTAGTTCTTCCAGATCAACGATAGAGCCAGGTGTTATATGTAGATCATCTTCCTTCCATGTCTAGATTTTAGTCTGAAGGCTACTTTGGTGCCCGCAAAGGCACTGAAGCAGACATAAGTGTCCCAGCATGCAAATCCTGCCTCATTTCTGCTGTTCTTTACTTCTGCTTACAAAGGAGGTCTGACACTGGCAGAGGAAGTTAAAATGTTTCCAACACACAAATGCCCAGACTAAGGGCCAGAACATCAGGGCTCAACAAATCCATGCCAATTTACATGAGCTGTGGATTTGGCACGTACTGTCTACCAACACAAAAGGTGTGTAGATACTCCATGATCACTGGACTGATTGCTTAATTGTCATGTTCCTCTCTCTGCTGGGCCCCTGTGCCAATTAAGGCGACTCAACTGTGTTTTTCAGAAATTCTTAAAAAAAAAAAAACTTAGGCAAAACATCTGTGTGCCTCCTATGTGTTTATTTATTCATTACATGAATCTCTCTGCTAGATATAGTATTCGGTAATGGAAGCAGATAAACCTTTTCATTCCCTTTTTATATGTTCAGTTTGATTTGCAGTCAATAGGAGAACAGCATATTTGGATTGAGAGGGGATATCGGAAGCCAAGAAAACAACTTGCACACAGTTCATTTTATTCCATTGCTTAAAGCAACTCTCTTTGATAAAAGAGTCATTAAATATGGAAAACTGCACACAACATGTTCAGTGCATTGTGCTGAACAAAAGAGGCAACACAGTGCCTCTCACAAAGATCCACACTATTTTTTTTTCTTGCTCCATTAAAAGAGCAAAAGATCATCACATTCCAGGATCAATCCAGACAGGAGAGTCAAGCCCAATCATAATTCTAACTACTAATAAACCTGAACTATCTATACAGTTGCTGCTCTGAATTCCTCTCAAATCTGTAGATGTTCAGCCTGGGATTAACCCCAACTTCATACCCAAACCTACAGATAGGTTGACTAAGATCAAACACTTACATGAGTGGTGATATTTTCTTTGCTGTAATAATATACCGAGGGGTTTCATGTTGGGAAGATTAATTAATATCCAGCCCCGTAAACCTCCAATGAGCACTAAAAACATGAGAGGGTTCAGCAGAAGACACTCACAAAGAACAGAGGAGCAGAGAGTGCATGATTTTGAGGGATGAGTATTGTGTGACCATTTAGTAGGAGTGCATACAGCAAAAATCTACAACCCAAATCCTGTATGAGCAGGAGCACGAGGCCACAGTGACACCCTGTGATACAGGCCACGACATAAAATCATTCTGGCTGAGCACCAGATTTATGTTCTCCAGGCCTTTGGATCTCCAGCCCTTCCCTGAGCACATGGATTATATGGATTAATGCATTGTTTCCCAGAACTTTGTTCCATAACATCACCCAGTTCGCATTTAAGACGTAACTTGAAATGCAGTGACTGTATTATACAACATACCATGAAAAGATAACTCATGCTTACTTAATTTGCCCAGTGCTTCCTTCAGAGCAGTCTAGGTAAAAAATGGGTAGAATACTCTATCCATTCTTTACCTTACCTCCTGCTCCTTCTCCCCCTTTAAAGCACTATATCAACCAGCTAATACTGTATTCCTGAGGAAATTTAAGTTCCTTACCGCCAAAAACCTAGCCTAGAGTTGTTTTACTTTACAGTTAACACTCAAAAAAGTTAACCTTGAGTAAAAGAACCAACTGTAGGCTTTCAATCCTGCTATGGACAATAGAATGTTAATGGGGATTTTTTCAACCAAAATATTATTTCTGATTTTTTTTTGCCTTCAATGACTTCTATGCTGACACTCCTTGTATTTTGTTCATTCAGCAATGGGAGGAAAATCCAAGTTCTCTTAATATTTCATAGGCTCTACACCAAAGGAATTGAGTCACTTGACATCACATTTTGAAGATACTGCTTTTGAAAACTTTTATTTGTCTTAAGTAATCTTATTTTCACACAAACCCAGCCATATGAGAAGATCTGTTAATTTTGCACTTTTTGGCTATGATCATTTCATTGTAAGTATACATTGTATAGAAGTTACTCTGGATCATTTACTTGAAGTAAATAGGTTAATTCTTATAATAAATCTTAACAACAGAAATTGTACTGTATTTTTTAAATCCTTACCAAAACTGATGCATCTGTAAGAGCTTTTTGGAACAGATGGTTGATTCTTGTGTGTGGTGCTTTTCTTTCCTTTCTTTTTTTTTTTTTTTTTTAAGTTTAAAGCATATATTGTTAACACTTGACCTAATAGGCTCCTTTGAATAATTATTACAACCAAGGGAACATCTGAGATTTTTATCCCTATTAACAACCTAAATGTAATTTAAGAAACTGGGAAATGTCAAACTTGCTTGTAAATAACACTAAGCATTGCAGGCTTAGTGTTTTTCTCCATCAGCTCTATCTCTTCTTTCTGTATGTGTTATCTCCTTTGGGTGGGTAACTTTAGCAGAGAACTAAACCCATGTGGCACAGAGCAATCTGAGTTACCCTGAGAAACATAATTCCTTTGTGGAGTTTCTCAGTACATCACAGGATCCTGGATCCTCTGTTCTCTTTCAGCTGCTACTGAGGTGAGTAAATGATGAGACTCCTTGACTGAGGAACAACTACTTGGGAAAGTATTACAAACTATCTATACAAAAGACATTGCTAAAGAATGCTGTGAGATGTTTATACCTGCTCTTCCAGCACTGAGATATTTCAGGACTTGGTGTTACAAGAAGAGAAGAAAGCCCAATAGAAAAAAAAAGCAAACCAAAATGTCCTGCACATCTACAGTATTTAACAAACCTCTTTGCATATTCCCAGACAACTGCAAGTATTTTAGTCATTTACTTTCGCTGCACACCCTGTGCTCAGATTTTAGAGATATCATTCTCCTTCCTTCCTTTTGGCTGTGAGGACCATAAAACTGATTTTACAGTGTGCTAAAGTCTACCTCATGGCCAAACAGAACAGCAGGAACCCACTTAATATGAGCACACCCAGGGAAGGCTCAAACAAAGGAATATGAAACTCCTTTCACCCTTTTAGACTAGCAAAGAATAAGCATTACTGACACATCATCTTACCTCTCTGTTGAAGTGCAGCTTTCAGGGATGTGGCAAGAGGTGCTTAATTGTCCTGTAATATAAAAAAATAGAAGTAAATGGAAAAAAAAGATCATGAAATGAATATATAATGACAAAATGGGTCTATGTAGGTGAAATGTATCTTCAACTTTTGAGACTCTCCCAGGCTTGAGATCATTTTGAGATTTCAACCTTGTAGTTAAATAGCAATATATCAAAAGGTAGTGAAAACTGCTCCTATCCAAGAAGTTCTGACATCAGTCTCTTAGCTCTCAAGAAGAAAAAACAAAACAGACTCTAAATTATCAAATCCCCCTAAATTTACAACTCTCATCTCAGATAAGAGTTTCCAAAAACAAGTTTGAAAATCTAAGCATCCTCTCTTTTGAGATTACCAATTTAAATACTGTGTGGTTGCCACAGGCAATTGTTTTTCTGTGAGGATCTACAGCACTTGTCATTACTTACAGTGCAATGTTAATACTTACTATTTTCTGTCACTTTAGCACGATCATCTTAACTGAAACTGTAAATATTTTGAATCAATGTAAAATTAATGCATCTTTGCTATATTTTACTTGTATGTCTGTGGGTATATGTGCATATAAATATATTCCCATATAAATATATTCCCATACACACAAAAATGTTAACAGAGAATTAAGGTTGCCCACATTAATTTCTTAAGTCTAACCCACATAAAAAGTGCAGTGCTAGGCAAACCCATTCTAACTCAAAATCTGGATCTATAGCCTTCAAGGATTATTAATAATAAAGTTGAGATGAGCAACGAGAGTAATCTCAGGTCATGTCTTTTAGCACATAAACATTCAGACTCATTCTTCTACAAAAAAAAAAAAAAAAAAAAAAAAAGGTGTCTTCTCCTTATCATCAACATAGTGCCTTGGATAGATTTACAAGGGGGTTAGAGGAAGTGTGTCCCTTCACTGGAAGTGCATTCTGTGGTGTGCATCCTGTTTGACAGTTGCAACAGGATGCTTTTTCACCAAACTGTGCTTTTTCACCAAACTGTCTTCATCTACCCACGAAACCCCACCCTCAGAGATACAGTCAACTCTTTGCAATAATATTCAGACACACCATCTTAATTTTAGCCTCAGCTACATTAATATCTGTTACCAACCCAGGCTTTAGAAAAATACGGAGCTGATTTATACTTTAGTAGAGAAATTAAAGATCAAAAAGATTTATTAGGGTTACTCTACCCTCCCCCCTACCAGTGCATAATCATTCCCCACCGTATATTTTTTATGGTAATTAGACACTCAGGGCTCAATCCTACGGAATGCTAAGTGTTCTGGCCCAGTCCAGCAGAGCAATTTGGTGTGTGCTTAACCAAGCAATGCCTGAACAATCCCTCAAAAGTTAGCTATGAGTAGGTGAGCCATCCTCTCTATTTATGCACATGCTGAATTATTTTCCAGGATTATGTTCAGAGGCTCAGCATCCAATAGAATAGACCTAAAGCTTTGTTTACACCACCCTTCTTTTTCTAAAGTGTCCCACTGCTATCATTGTAGCAACAAGACATCAGGAGCAAACTGAGCTGTTGGCACCCTGCTTTCAGGAGCAACCGGTGCTGATTTTCACTAAACAGGTTTGCCTAACGCTGTTGTACTGCTTAAAGAGTGATCCCCTTAGAGCTGAGGCACTTAGAGCAAAACTCCAAGACACTGCATCAAATAAGAAGTGCGTGTCCAAAGCATAACTTGTATTTAATATGTGCTCTGGGTAAGTTATGCTTGCCTGTGAGCCTGATGCTGCTGGCAGTATAGCACAGTGCTGCAAAATGGTGGTTGCCCTCCCAATCCCACAAGGAAATAAAAGCAGCAAGAGTAGCCCAGTTTCATGAAAGAAGACAACCAGTTCTTCACTGTACACTGCGGCTACATCCTTTTTTCTCTTCTTTTTCTCCCCTTTCTTCCTTGTTTTCTTCCATGACTTGATACAATAAGAACCTACATGAAGAACCTACATAAAGCACTGTGTACAGGGAAAGTTCTATGCTCTCTAGTCTTGGGTGTGTGGTGGTACAACCGAATCAATATGTTGAGTGTGATTTAAACATATGTTTAAATGTCAAAATGTATTTAAATGCCTTTACATTATTTATATTATAGACATGGAGGAAACATATTCTACCCCAACAAGCACCTCCTAATATTTTAAATAAACCCATGAAACATATGGCTGACTCTCTGCAGATGTGCGTGAAGTTTATAATCTTCAGTTTTTATTCCAAACACATTAATGATTCTTACTTCAAAATGACCTGGGTAAACTGTGAAATTTGCTTAAGCTATTAAGAGTAAATCTGTCACACTGACAATTTCAAGCAGTGTCCTTATTGCTAAAAGGGCATATACTGTAAGTTACAGGCTTAATGGCTATTGCTTTTTGCCCTGATGTGCACAAGTCCTTTACCTTCACATTTATTTATTTCCTGATAAGCAATCAATGTACAAAAATAGAAAAGCCAAATGGATTAAGAGGCTGGTTCTATCCTGATCTCAGTCTAACAAAAAAGGTTTGTTGTCATGAGTAGAATCAAATCTGGAGTTAGAGGATTTTGTCACTGAAGATTGAACAGATCAGTGTGAAACAGCATCAGAACAAGTACAGCTCATCTTATTCCTGAAGGTTAGAGGTCCCACACTCTACTTAAGTCATTGACATGGACATATGCAGGGCACTGGAAATTTATGTGCATCTTCTGTGCTACACAAATATTTGACTGCCTAGCCCTGTAGCTGTGGCCTAAAACCCTGTCCTTTTGACACTCACATATCAGCTTTTCTTTACCCATGAAAACAACATAACTACTTATGAACATAATGGCAAGTGCCTGTATGAGTGCTTGCAGGAGAGCTTTACCCATGTGGACTTGCCTACAATTGACTTTAACAGGTCACCAAATAACTATGACACTTTCCTTTTCATGATATTACATGAAATCACATTAGTGAAAGTAGAAGATATAATCCTGCATACTGCGAAAAGTAAATGTACTGACAGGTCTCAGAATTATCTCTCCTCATCTAAGAAAATAGGCACAATTCTCTTTCATTGGTGCGACAGTGTATAAAATATTTCCCCCTTTATACATTAATTGTAACTTAAGAGTAATTTCCTAGCCCTTGTCACCAACCTTGTGTCAAAGGAACAAACAGTAGTCCCATGCCCCTGACAGCAGTTCATTCCTAAAGATTACTCTACAGTAAAATCCATAGGAATTACAGAGAAATATTCAGAAAGACCACTAAAAGTGGGAGCTGTTTTAGAGACAGCAAATGATCAGGAGTATATCAGGTATAGACCAGAACACAGATGAATTTAGTCCAAGGACCAGGAAAAGATCTCCAGCAATGAAGTCCTGTAGAATGTCATGAGGGGAAAATCGTGGAACAGCTAATCAGCTGTGTCACTTAAAGTTGCACAAAACAAAGTACTTGTGGTGTACTGGCTAGAATAATTCTGCATTATCACAGGGAGGGTTAAACAACTGTTGACCCAACAGCTCTCCACACTATTTCTCTGATTCTAAGCATCACATGTTATGTAGGTGGAGAGTTAAAGGTCATTGCTGCAGGAAAAAATTAACACATGAGGGGATGTGTCAGATATTACTGTACATACTATACACAACTGAAAATCCTGTGAGGAAAATATATGCATGGTAGATTTATGGGTGACCTTCTAGTTTTATATGTCACACCAGACATAATGGGATTTTACTCAAATAAGTGTTTTGTTTGAAATTAGTGGCTAGAGGCCTGATCCAGTTCTCAGCGAAGCCACAAATACAACAAGTCACATTCATGAAAGGCAGACTTTGGAAGTCATTCCTTACCAGGCTTCATAAAGATGCCTTTTATAAAATGGAAGGGTTTCAAAAGATAATGCAGAGGAGGTGAAATCATTAATAAATTACAAGGAAGAGAGAGAACCAAAACATGAGACTAAAGAAGACTTATAAAGGAAACCTGATCACGATGAGTGCAAAGCCCATCAGAGACAGGCAGCTGATAGGGGGGCTGCAGCCAGACTGGAGTATTGCATACATACTATTCCCTGCCCACTACATTACCTTGCAGAGACAGACATCCTCTGTTACTGGTTTGGCTGGCTGCTGGGGCCATTGATAACCATATGAAACCTTGGAAGTTAGGTCGAGTTGAGTGCTTTCAGAAGGGCTCATAGTGGGATGGAGTCAGGCTGTCTGTCCATTACATCCACACCGTGAGCACCTAGGGTTTAATCTAAACAAGGGACTTATGACTGCAAGTATATCACTGTATTGGCGTATCATATTGACTTTCTGATAATGTTCTAAGCCAGTCGGGTAAGAAAGAGAAAGTGCCACTGGGTACAAATTGTGGCATCAATTCTCTGCCAGACTGATCAATTGAATTTATATATTACCTCCAGCTACGTACTTAAAATCTATAGTTTCACTCCCTCCAGTGCACAGCTCACAGTTTAAGTAATTGCAAACACAAATGAATTTTAAAAGGATTTAGCAGGCTTTAAATTAAAAATGTGTGAACATTGTTATTTTAAGCACTCTAAATTATTTACTAATATAACCCAGCTGATTCACTTTTCTCTTCTTTCTGTCTTTGCTTGATTTTTTTGATCCCTGAAGCCTCAGCAGAGCTTAACGTACCTCCGATAAACTGCAAACAATAAAATGATGCTTCATTTTACCCAACTAAAAAAAGTCTTCAAATTCAGCCTACAGAATAACAGTCTGCCAAATGTCAGCAGTACGAGGACTGTTAAATCCTCCATTAGAAACGGGCAAGTCATCAAGAGACATAAACATGCAGTTGACTTTAAGAACAAGTCTAAATGCATAAAATTAAGGAAGTGTTTGGAGGGTCTGTTTTACAGAGGCACTGTGGTGATACAATAAGGTGAACGGGCTACAAAAATAATGCTTGGCACAATACCTGAAAGGCCTGTGGTTATAAGACACACTTGCTGAGTCTGATTTACCTTAATCAAACATTGCAGCTGTTTTCTGTTTCAATCGCATCTTTTGGGTTAATCTGTGAAACACTTGAGTCCTAAGATAAACATCAAATCAAAATAATAAATTAGGTCATTTGAACTTGTGCTAAAACAGAGAGCATCCTCTTACATTTTTCAATATTTTCTGGCTTCAGCCTATTAATTGTAAAAATGATTCATAAGCTTCTTCAGAGACAATGAGGGAGAGATTCAATGCAGTAAAAAGCATCTACATACAGAAATAATGACATGTGACTTCAGTGTGTCTATTTACAGAACCAAATCCAGTGCTGGATCATGGTTTATGCTTCCCTTATATGCCACTATTGATATATGAAGTACAGAATTTGGTAAGAAAAATCCGTAAAAACCAGATAATTTATCTGCAATATTAGGTTCCCAGTTTACAAAGGTATTGCCTATTCCCTGAACAGAGAAATATGATAAAATTCTCTTTGTCATCTTGCTGGGAAGAGGTATAGGTAACTCTATATAGGATTGTCATCATTATTTTTTTTATTCAATTTGTTGAGTGAGAGAAAGAAAAAGAAGCTAATGTGTAAGGATTATAGCACAGTACATAAAAATATAATGTTGGGAATTTGCAAATAATTGAAGAAAGGGTATTATTGTTTTGAAGGAAATAAAGTTATATTCCCATTATGGGGATAAATATACAATCACAAAATAAATGTTTGTCCTCATTACTATTGCTTTTTTATTGGTAAAGTTATGATCTGAGGTAATTTGAGATTACTTTCTTCCAAAATAATGCTGCAGTCTTTATTCAGGTATATCATCACAGTCAACAGTATTGTAACTAGCACCTGTCAAAATTAGTCTCACAGTTAGAATCAGTCTTGTTTTAAGACTTATTTAATTGTGGTTTGTTTGTTTGTTTGTTTGTTTTTAAAAAGTCTGAAGTAGGGGGGATTTTCTTTTATATCTAATGTGTATTCTTAGGAAGAAGAAATCTTGCCATAGGTCCAGGTTGAATTTAATACACAAAACAATTTTCCCAACACTGACTTCCCAAATTCATCTAAAACACTATAACACTACCACTTTGTTAGACTTCAGTAGCAGTTAGCTTTTTCAGGTATCCCATAAGATATGGGATGCTCCTAATTCCAGTTTGAAGAATCGAGGCCTTATCAAAAAGATATGCAATATACATAATACACAGTATTACTTTTTTCCCCCCAGAATCCCCATTTACTTTTAAGGTGGACGATGGACCTGAGGCTGAAAGACAGGGAAATCCTACTGTGTCACCAATGTTCCCATACTTTGTCATTTATCACTATCACAAAGTATAGAGAGGCTACTTTCCCGGTTTGCTGTCATCAGCTTTCTGTCTTTGCTCTGCTCTCCAGGACTTTCTTGGAGTAAGTCACAGGGAACACTAAAGGGAACAGAAATATTCAGAATCACAAAGGCTGGGAGGAGGGAGAGAGTTAAGTGAATGCCTTTTAGGGCTCAAAGCCTCAAGTTTAGGGTTTGCTCTTGCTTTCCTGAGTGATTCTACCATGTGTGAGGAATACTTTTAAGGTTAATGGGATTCTGAAATCAATAAAAATGACTTACTAATGGTTCAGGGAAGTTTTTGTACTACAGAGTGTGAATTTACAAGGTTATTAGCTATTCTGCAACAGCTCTCCCTTTCTACAGTGATGCACCACTTTCAAAATGGAGTGAGGTACCCACAGAAAGAGTGTGCACAGGAAGATACTGTGGAGTGCCTGCATGTTCTGAATTTACACCCCAGCTTAACTGCTCACAGGTTCCCTTTGTTCACAAGTTAAAGTACATCTGAGATCAGTACTGCAAAGAGTAGGACAATTTCTCGCAATTTTTAATAAGATGTCAGATACAGAAAAAATCTGTAATTTGAAGTAAATATTGATTCAAGTAATTGAGGCAACTAATTTAAATTATTTTAATGGAGGAATGAGTTTCAGGATGTTGTTTCAGGGTTTTTTCCCAACACTCCGAATTTGAATAACGTGTCATTTTTTGCTAGTAATGCTCCTTGATACTAAGGACTCTTCAATTTGACTAATAAACTAATAGACTAAAGTAGCCCACTGTTTCAGAAGGCTGCAATTGCCCAGTGGTTCCATCCCTCATGCAAAGCCAAAGCAAAAATCCAAACAGCTAAGTCTTGTCCTGAAGAGGCAGTAACCAATGGAACTGTATAATGTGCCTTGTCACGGGGTGCTCTGCACTGTGGCAGAACCAGCCCCACGGGATGTACCTGGAGGATACATGCAACAGCAGCTTTTGTTGGAGAAAAGGTATCTTGTTCCCCCTGATTGAATTCCACCCTTATCTATGTAAAACATAGTATAGGTTAAAAGTGATGACTTCATATGGTTAACCTGCCGATATGGAAACAATTCACCATGCTTTAGAGACCTTAAAATTCTCCTCCTTCTTCACCACAAGAATCGTATCAGTATTACTCCTTCGGACATAAAGTAATTCATCTGTGTTTTCCTTACAATAAAGAATTTGTTCAGAGAAAATCCTGAGGAAGCAGCCTGATCTGTCTGGTATTAAAGACTTGTTTGACAAAACAAATTTGCCACAAACACTCAGAAAACAGGAGCCATGCCAGTTAGAATGATAGAAAATCATGTTGGAGAGATAAATGGATCATTAAAGAGAAGGTACTTGAATTTTCATTACAGATCACTACACAATCACTAAAGGTTTCTGAACTTGTCTGGCTTGTTGATCTTCTCTGCTCCTCCTACCTCTAACTATTATGCCTAATATCCATATTTTCGCATACCTTTTTGAAACCTATATATTTCATCCTCAAAAGGTATCATTAAAAGCTCTTTGTAACTATCAGAATTCATGAATGTTGATATGCATTGGCCTGAACAGTATAAGAAACTGTTCAGTGAGTAATAATGTGAACATCATACCTAATGATTCAGAACCTGCATGACATAAGCGATGGTATTTTGGTGAACATATGGATTTTAACTAGAACTTGGCAGCACAGGACCCTTGTTTAGCTCAGCGTGTTGGGCTGCTGGGGAAACTAAATCAGAGGGAGGACTGAATTATTAGTTAGGATTTTTCTTTTTCTGTAGGCTTACAAGTAAAATGACACTGGAAGCCAAGAGACCTCGTTATAAACAGGAAGCTGTCTTTTCATTTCTTGGTTCTTTTAGTGCCATAAAATTGGAAGAATAATTTTTGCTATGCACCTAATTCGTTCAGCGCAATAAAGGTTTAAACATTCAGAACCCAGTTGTCATTTAAGTAGTAGGCACCATAAACATTGGCCCAAACAAGTGCAATGAACTCTAATTCTCTGATGTTACAGATTCAAGATGAAAAAACATGAGTTCTTTCCTAAGTGCAGAACTTGCAGTATTTAGTCTTGTGCAAAAGGACAAGACAGGAGATCAGCAAAGTGTAGATCAAGAAAGACTCTGGATTTCTAGTGAGTTTAAGTTGCAGCAAAATTTATATCAGCAGAGATGTCTCAATTTAACTAAGATAAAATTTTCATGCAAACTGGTATTTTTTTGTCATCAGTGTGAAAGAACTAGGATAAGACAGCAATATTCTGAAATCATTACTGGAAACTTCCCAGCCTAGAAGAGATCCTGTCTCCCTGCCTGTTAACCCTGAGCTCATGGATCAACTTAGGAAACAGAACAAATTACCAGAAGGTAATAGGAAACAAATTGATTTCCTAGACCAAAGCAAACTGTAGTCTCCAGTCACTTTACTCTTACTACTTCCAGTTTTTAAAAGGGATAGTCCTACTTTTATCCAGTCAGTTGTTTTCTTTTTACCTCTCTGTGTCATCATGTGACTGTTATACCACAAAGAGAAGAAAAAAAATGATTCATCAGTAAATCTGAAAGGTACAACTTTGCTTTTGAACCCTCTATGAAAAAATCTGAACGAATTGCAAAATCAGCTGAGGAAACATTGCATGTAATATCAAAATCACAGTAGATCAAAACATATTCAATTCTCCTCTCCTTTCTGGGAAAGAGAAATTTTTGGCGGTTTTTTTCACATATGGCTGTTTTAAATGGTTTGAGAAGCTACAGCAAATCAAGAACACAAACAGTAGCTTTGTAGAACCAAAAATATCCTATTTGCTAACAGTTGATCATCAGATAAAATATAGACATTATAGCAAATAGCAACATAGAACCATCAGGGGACAAGAGAGTTGTGAACATAAAAGTATTATACTTTGATTAACATATAACCTTTCTTTTGTCACTAGCACTGGGTTTTTAGACCTTGGCTGGGAGAAATGCAGCTGACAGCTACAGAGGGAGAGGTGGGAGTCAGAGCTGTGCAGCAAATGTTCTTGCACAGCAATGCTTCTAGTGACAAAGCCAGGAGCTGATCATCATGTGCAAGCCTCTGTCTGGGAGAGGGGGAAGTGCCAAGAAGGGGTGGGAGGTAGAGGAGAACCCTTAGCTATTGGCAACTCCTAACATATAATGACATAATGATATATATATAGAATAGTATGTGTTGCATTGGGAAAAAAAAAAGGTATTATGATTAAGCTCTCAGCTAAATTATAACTCAGAAAATTGACTTACTGCCCCCATAATTTTCTTTGCATCTTTATATTCTGTCCCAAATTGTTGTTTAATGATTGAATTAAAAATCACTGTTTGCTGTTAATGTTTTACACCAGAATTGACTGCCTTAAGATGGTGAAAGATAGTTTCTCTATATACCCAAATTATAACCAAATTTGTGACTGCTGTCAATGCCAGTGGTATGATTTCCAGTCTCTTGCTCCTCTTCCAAACACATCTTGCTCAGCAGCAGCCACTACAAGTCTGAAAGACATATCTGGTGTCATCACTGCTATACTTCTACTGAAAAGTAGAGAAAGTTGATACTAGCCTTTAAAAATGAGACATAAAAAAGGAAAAATTCCTAAGAAATGCAGGAAAAAAAGATGATAAAAAAGTTAGTTTTACTATAAATTTGCTCTAGAGCAATTTTGTACTCAATCAGCTACAGGAAGACTACCTGCACAATGAGAACGAGGTGAAGCTGGTCTTGTATATGTCCTAACTAGAAAAAAAAAAATCTGGTATTGTTGCTTAGCACATTTATGTACTTTTCAGCTATAGATTCCAAAGTGTTTATAAAGCTCCAGAAATATAATTATCTCCATTTCCTAGCCGAGGAAATTGAAAGGCAAAATTAAGTAGTTTGCTGAGGGCCACACTGAATCATTTGAAGAGCCAAACTGTTACTGTAAATCTCCACACCTAGGCAATGATTATGCTGCTATGACTCAGACAAGATATTATTCTGGAACATCAATTGCTTCTGCATAACCAGTGCCCTACACTGGCTCCTACACACTCTTCATTCTGTCCAGATGCATGCTGGACTTTTTGTCTTCATTTTACTCAGCAAGAAAGTAGGTGCTCTTCAGAATTCCCATCAAAAATTTCATTTAAAAAGGCAGCCAGCTTTCCAGAGCTGGAATTTTCTTCCTAAAAGAGTTAAAAGCATTGTTTAAGAGTCTAACTTAATTTTGCCGGCTAAATGGCACCCAGGCTCTGCAAAACAATTTTACAAATGTGTTTTTGAGGGCTAACTTTCCCTACTTCCCCCCCACAGTGGAACTGAGATAAAAGTCTGGGAGATCCCACCATGACTGTACTGACATATATATTCTGAAGCACAACAGAACACTGTGGTTTTCTGGTAGCTACAGAGTAAACAATTTTGGAGAAATATGCTGAACTCATTTGAATTGTGGGCAAGTCCCATCACCTGTAAGTGTATGTTTCAGCTCCTCTGCTACTGGTGCAACTGTATAATATTTTACAAGAAAATGGGAACAAGTTTTGTCTACAATTCAAGCCAACTAGAAACTATAGTTAGTAAGACAACAAATTAACTACACTGTTTTCAATTTGATGAACATTTATGAACTCAGTCCTATTGCTGCCCTTTCCCTCACAGCTGCTGGCCTAGCTGAACTTGAGTTTAGCTGCAGAAGAATATGGAGGCCATGAAAGCCTGTCTTAAAGACAGATGGCTTCTTGATGGTGCTGAAAAAGTGATCTACTGTTAAACACAAAAATTGGTCTGGCTCTCCTCCAACTTGATTTTTTCATTTGTGTGGCTCCATTAATGTTCAGGTGGGCTTAGTGTTTTTTGATTCACAAGCACGGTTGAAAACCTACCTTCACTTGAACAGGAGGTTGACACTTCTGAAATCTGTCCATTGCCACAGGTTTTGAACATTTGCTTTTGGTAGCACATCTGAACACTTGCTGAATTTACACACATTTTAAAAGTTTTGTAGATGGTGCTGCTGCTTCCTAGTAACATCAAATGCTATAATTGTTATAAGCTTTTATGAGTCTTCTGCTAACAGAAGCATCTATACACATGAAGTACCTTCCATGCTAGCAAACAAGCTTATGCCTTTCAACCATAAAATTTATTCTATTTAAACAATTAAGCAGTCACTTCTCTCTCAATGCACTGTATAATCTCAAAAAATATACTAAACATAGCTAAAGCCTTTTCAATGGCTTACTATTTTGAGCCCTTATTGAAATATTACTGAAATAATCCCATACCCTACCCATATGTCAACCATATCCTTTCCATCTTCTCTCTTTTGTCTTTGGTTTAAGATGAATCTATCATTCCCAATTCCAACTTCACATGTGCTGTAGAGGCCACAGATGCTGAATTCTGCCACAGAACTGCTGCATTTTAGTAGTTAATTCAGATAACTTTAAAACATTGCAAAAATTCCTCCAGGGATTTGCTGAACCAAAACCCAAATATTTTTCCTTCATATTTATTCGACAAATAATTTTCAAAAATATTTTCACCATTTTTTTCTTTTCATGGATTCATAAACTTCCAGACTAGAAAAAAATTGACTGTCATAGTCAAATTCAACTGTTAATGTGCATAGAAAATAGATTTATTTTTTTTTTTACATAAGGCTCTGTAGAGAGATATCTGACCTCATTTTAAAGATGTCAACCTATGGTGAGTCTAATTCCTTCAACAGACTATTCTAATATTTGATTATAGAAAGCTCCATCTTTTGCAAGGTAGAATTTGTTGAATACATCTACAAAGGGGAAAAAAAAAGGCTCTGTGTTCAGAGATAGTCTCCCTAATTCTTCTTCCTAAATGTACAACTTCACTTTTGGCTGCAATTAGAGATATTTCACTGGTTCTTGGCTGTTAACCAGGCAATTCAAATGAGTTTATAAAATTAGATCATCCTTTTCAGAACAAAGGCCATCAACATACAGCATGTCTGTATGAGTCTCGGGAATACTCTATTTTATAAGTAAAAGCTTTTATGTTCAGTAAGCCTTGTTCTGTGTTGCATGGCAGAGAGTGGTATTTCCACCAACCTCCCAAAGCAGGAGAATTAGGTGCCTACAAGACAACTGGGCAGGGTTGACACCTCCATTTTCTACATTTTGGGAAGCTGGCTAAATTTAGCTTCTTAGCTTAGCTTTGAGACTCTTGAGTCTAAAATAGTTTAAGCCTATTGATATGAATATGTTCTATTTCAGCAGTTGCTGCCTTACCTCTTTCTTTGTTACAGATGGCAAACTTTCATTTCCATCCACAACATCATATGGGATGGATACATCCTCCTGTTTCATTCCAAGTGCAGAACAGAAATATTTATTAAACATTCCTGCCTTATCTGCGTCGTTATTTATGATTTCCACCATCTGCATCTTCAGTGGAACTATATCTGACCTAAGATTCTTTTTGATGCTAAAATGTTTTTAAATTGCCTTCGTGTTGTTTTTAACCATATTGGCCATTGATGTTTAATGGAGTTGTTAATTTCATTTATCAGTTACATATAAGTCTCAATAAATAACTTATCCTTGCTTTTTCCATTCTTGATACATTACTATTTTATGTTTTTGTGGTACTTTTCTGTGTTTTAATCAGGACATTTTGATTACTATACATTTTTGTGTGCAAGTTTATGGCCTTGAACAATTCCCAGTATTCATTAATACTTCCTAATTAAAATTTACATTCCTGCTCAGATATGCTAACTGATTCAAGCTTGGATAAACTGGTCCTCTAAAACATCTAAATATATCTGCTTGGTGTTATATACAGCTTGTATTCATAAAATAAATATAACCATGTTGTGATCACTAGTCCTTAACTCTTTTTCCTGTTTGATGGTCACTGGTGGATAATTTTGTCCATCAAAATTATATTCAGTTTTGAACTTGTTTATGAGAGATGAATCTCTACATTCTGAGATTATCTGCTACTATTTTTGGAAGCTCTAGGTAATTCTGATGCTGGTAAAACAAAGTCCCAGAAAATAGTCCTCAGTTTAAATGCTACTGTGATAGATATTTTTCTCTCCCCACACTGAAGGAAAGATGTTGAAAGAACAGCTCATCCCAATGTCTGTGTGGTTGGGTTTTTTCTCTGTAATGTACACAGACGTCTGCAGTTATCTTTTGACTTGGAAGTACTGAGTTCCTGTTACTTGATTATTTTTTACTCTTTAACATGTGACATTGTGATTGTAGTATTCCACCTTCAATGCCTCTTCCTTATTTATTAAGAAGACTAAGAAATTTAACCTCTTTCAGTGATATTCCAGCGCTATGACACCTTATCAAGTTTCAGGAACATTGACTATTAATATTTTTTCTCATATTTGAATACTGCTTCTGCTCACTTATTACCAAGGTGCTTGAATGTTAGTATAGCAATTCTTTTACAAAAGCATATGTACCTTGTTATTTGGTTTTGTTGCATGTCTGGTGTTCTGGTCATAATTCATACACACGCATAGGTGTAGATACACAAGTACATGTTTTCTAGAATTTCTCTGTATTATTACTCAACTCCACATTTAGTTTAAGGCCCTTCTGGCAGTTTTTCATTGACTGGGATGGTTCTTACTGAGATGGCCAACAGAATCAGAATTTCCCATCCCTCTGGTAAGAAATCATCAACAGCCTGTCAGATGATGCCTGACAAGGTATTAGTACCAGACTATATCCTGCTAACTTAAATCTCACCTAGGCTTGACTTCAAATTCTTCAACTTTGATCTAGAAAAACAGAAAATTGCCAGTTGTCCTCCTATGCCCCTGAAATATCCTGCAGGTTCTTTCTAGTGTACTGTCAAGGAAGCTGTCAAGAAGGACTGCATTTCATTGTCCTGCAAAGGATGCTTCCATGGGCTTTTTCAAGATTATCCTGATCTGAACTACGTTCAGTTGTCTTCAAGAATGTTAATCCAAAAGTGATTTCTTGAAGTTAGTCAAGCAACATCGAGAAATAAAACCACTTCATTTACAGCAGGTCACTGTCTTGCAGGTAAAATGATCAATTATAGATAGATAATGTATGACATAATTGCCATGTGAAACAGCTTGCAGGCAATCCCCAGACTGAAATACTTTGCCTAAACTATTAATCAAATAACTTCAACTGATGAACAAAAGAACTCAACTCTGCGCTTGAATAATTTGCAAATAAGAAAAAAGAAATAGATTTGTCAAATTAATTATTCATTATAAGTAGTTCAACCAGACCTATCCCTTTTTATGATTTACATTGGTTTTAAATTCTTAAAGTGGTTTGGGAACCTTAAAGAGTAAAATTTGCTATAAATGCTTAATGCAATTATCATTTATATATGGCTCTGTAAACGTATAAACATCCTTTACTTAGCGTTGAATCAGGCAGTGGAGACCATAAGAGAGTGGTTACAATAGCTTTAACTCTCAAAAAGAGGTAGAAGTGTGATATTCTGATGGTTTTCAGGCTGACTGAAGTGTGACTGGGTACCTGCAGTTTGAAGATTACTGCTGTGATTGACCCTCACTGCAGCCCAAGGACCCACTGGCATCGTGTCCATTCCAGGGCAACGAGCCAACACTGGCAGGGATGCAATGGCCACAGTCCTCAGGCTACAGCAGGAGCCTGATTTCTAGAAATGCTTATCTGCACTTTCATGCTGAATGTGTTTGGTGCTTTGTTTTGGTTTGGTTTTTTTTTTGTTTGCTTTTTTTTGTTTGTTTGTTTGTTTATTATTAATTTTAGGAACTTTTCAAGTTATTACCCTATCCAGTAGTACTTGGCTTGCTAGGACAAATGGATTCACAGAAGGTGGTGTGAATACATTGCTTAGTTCAATCACCGTGATTTGAGGTGGGACTTTCTTTTCTAAAATATTTACCTTCTGACAACTGGAATAATATCATCAAACACATCAGAATAGCTCAGATTCTGGTGTCCTTATCCATAGTGTATAGCAGCAAACTCCTTGTGCAGTCCTACTTAAATCATGCAAAAGCTTACGCTGTGCGCTTCTGACATTAATACAATCAAAACTACTCGTTAAATTTAGAAGATTAAAGGTGATTAGAGAGATCAGTGACAAATATAATTTTGAAGTCTGACAATGACTTAAATGACAGAAACAACGTGATACAATTTTCTTTTTCAGGTGGTTGAGTGTTTTTTGTGAGGGTTGGGAGGGTGTTGTTATTTGCTTGACTTTGTTTTTTACAGCCTTGGCAGTTAGCAGAGACTCTGATTTTAACTATGAGTAAATCTGACATAAAATCACCCACAGGAAATAAAGTACTATGAGGGCATGCTTGCAATCACTTTTTTAAGCTCTTTCTGCATTAGGTAAGCCACATCTCTGCATCACTTCTGTTGTACTAGCAAGCAAAGCAGAATTAAAATGATTTTTAATGACCAAAGCCCCTATATTTTGAACATCTGTTATCTATTCAGACAGTGAGTAGTCAATTCAGTATTTGGGTGAATAATTTGCAAATTCAATGCATAGAAAATTTTGTGCCAGTGCTAAGGTTAATTCATTTTTCCTGGGCTGTTTTGTAGCCAAATGGAATCAAAATGTCCTCACACACTACTTCACACCCACTTACTACTCTGAGAAACTAAACAGTGTGTTGGACAGTACTGAAGAGTCTGAAGAAAACATGGGATGAAACAGGAGCCATGAATAAAGCAGGAAAGAGAAAAGTGCTTTAGATGTTAGTCTACAAAATGCACTTTTCTGCTCAGTACAGCAGAAACAAAGTAGTTAAAAATCAACAAAGGAACCATAATGAGAGCTACCACTGTCAGGATATATTTATTATTGCAACAGTAACCTAATTTCATGAAGAGGACAGTGCAATATCACATGGTGCTGGACAGGAAGATTTCATACTTCCAGCTACAGCAGTTCATGATGTTTCAAATGGGATGGTACCAGAGTAACTAACCTGTTACTTGGTATTGCTAAAAGGAGATGAGTACACCATGAAATAATTCAGTAGTATCTAGCAGCACTTGGTATTCAAAAGTTTGATGGGGAATCAGTGACTGCTTGTGTGTGTGGTCTCTTTGCTATTTGATGTAGTAGTTTGGCTACTATGAGATGAGTAGTTTGGCTATCAAACCAGATTAGTCTGGAAGACTACAGTAGAAAAGCGTTCTTACACTCCTATGTTTACATTTGATTAAAAAAATATTAATTCGAGTACATTGAAGCGGAGCCCAATGGAAGTTGTTCTGTGGCCTTTGGATGAGAGCTTAAGACTTTACCATCTGCAGATTTCAAAGTCCATAAACAGCAAAACTGAACAGGAGGGTGGCAAAGGGAACTGAGAACTGTTAACAGCTACCCTCTTCTCTCCCACCCATCCCTGTTATACAGGAGGTTAGCTGGAGATTCAGGAACAATAACCAAGCCTGAACTCCCAGCTCTGAACTGCAAGACCAGAACACCTTCACCCTTTTAACCTGTGCCTGGCTCACTGCTGTCTAACAGGGTTGTCTTCACAGTGAAGCTCTGGGGAACAAGGGTGTGGGCAGGAGAAGGGAGGAATGCTTTGCACCTCACTGGCAGTTCTGCAAACCTCATTAAGTAGAAAAGTTCTGTTCTTTAACAAGTTACCTAGACTTTCCCAAACACTACACTTTCTGCCTTTTTATTTGGCTTCTTGCTCTAAGAAATCTCCCTAGAACAGACTTGCACATGATAGACTGTCACTGATGGTTAAAAGCTATGTCATCATTGACCTTATGTACAACATCATTACTCACAGCTAACTGGTTCCCAGGTATGAAAAAGCCTTTTGTCCCTGTAGAAAAATGAGATTATAACATTTTATCCAGAAATTAAGCCCACCCTATTGGCGCCTCATCATGGTTAATGCAATGCTTGATTTCAAAAGGTTAAGGAATTCCTGAATCCCACATACACTTGCTATGTACACTCTAAACTTGCATGATTATGAAGTTGTGGGGTTTCACATTTAGTGATTTACCAGTTTGGGAACAATAAAATAAAGTTAATTGTTGTGACCACTGTTCTAGGTGAAACCTGAATCTCTAATGGCTCTGAATATGTGACAGAGTTGCTGTGTATCGTCTTCTGGCTTCCAAAGTGGTGAGACAAATTTTCAGCTCCTTCTCTGAAATTGTACCTCTGTTTTTAATTAAAAAGAAGAGTGTCCTATTAAGAAAATCCACGTGGGTGTTTTGTGATTCTTTAGCACAGAATACCAAATGGCATGAAATGTTGTTCTGTGTGTTTCTCAAAGCCTACACAAAGTTTTCAGTCCTTCTAATGTATATTAATACATATTCCTGGCAGCTTTTCTGTACTGGCTCAATCACACAAATGGATCCAAATTTCACATACAGAAACCACCTGCCCAAGAAAGAAATAAACATCCTGTTTGAGACCATAGCTATTTTAACACTTGTTACCCAACTTACTGCAAGAGAGAGAGGTAGTGACAGAATCATGAGGCATTACTGTTATGCCTGTTACAAAGACATAAGAAATCAAAGATTTCTTTCCAAAAGTGTACAAAACTTAAAAATAATAATAGTATTATTTCCCTAAATGAAAAAAAATCTGAGAAACTTTCTTGGACAATATAATTTGGATGTTTTCAACATTGCTTGTTTTATTTCACAACAAACTTACATTTTATCACATGATTGGTTTCCCAATTATAGTGCAAAATAAAAGGCATCATCAAATAGTTTAATAGGTGCAGAGGAAAATGTAGTTTTGTTCATCAAATGATGCAGAAAATAATGTGATGCTAACAAAAAAAAAAAACCAAACTGTGTTGGGATGGGAAGTTATTGCTATGGAGTTATTTGTCCTCTATCTCCTCAATGGAAGGAAGGGACAGAGAGCCCCCAGGTTTGATTATTATTTTTCTGATAAAGTATACACTGGTAGAAAAGGGAAGATTTCCTCTTCCAAGTAGGGTCTGCAGTCCTTCCGGTGAATGTGTAATCTCAACAGTTAAAAGACAAATCACATTTATCCATAAAAACAGAAGTCCATGCTTAGGCTGCAGGGTAGAAGATTTAGGCAGAGAGACTGACAGTTTCTCTTTAGAGAACTGTTTGTATTTTCACCGCAATCTACTCAGACATATACTAATAGAATTTTAAAAGGTCCGTCCGCATCCACAGGTGCTCAGATCGCACGTTGATAAGGACCTCCCGGTGATTTCCAGATCTCCAACTCCGGGCGTGGGCCGGTGATTACCTCTGTCTGCCTGGCAATACAGAGCACTAATCTGTCTCAAAATAAAGGCCCCCGAAGAGGGCGCGGGGCAGCGAGCGGCGGATCGCGGGCGCGCACCGCAGCATCCTTACGACCGCCTGCATCCAGGTCGCGTAGCGCAGGTATGTATTATTTATGGCCGTGCCTCTGCATGATTACCTCCAGTTAACTGGGAGCCTCGTCTAAAACAAAGGTTGCTCTAGCCCTGCTCGCCATTGGCATGAGGCCCTTCCCGCTCCCGCTCTCCCCCACGCTGCTGTAAGCAGACATAACAGCCCTCGGTCTAATTAGCTGTCTTTAAGGCAGGGCTAAGTGGGCTCAGTGGGGGGAAGAGGCTTTCTCGAGCCCCTCCAAGACTCTCCTTGGTGCCGGCAGACAGAACGCGCACGGCCTCCAAGAGGCACCGCAAACTCACTGACATTATGTCCACGGGTTATCATTATCATCTTTTTTAAAAAAAAAAAAAAACAAACCTGATCGATCGCTCCCGACCACAATGATGCTTCAGGGCATCTCTCTCTCTGCTGGGGAGTGATTGACCATTGGGTATCATTAAAGAGGGGAGGTGAAGGGAGGGAGGGAGGCAGGCGAGGGGAAGACAGAGGCGGCTGCAGCAGAAGCACTGTCTCCGGCTCCTCCTTGCGAGCGCCTCTCCCTCCCGGACACTGCTGACCTTTCACTCAGGAGCCAGCTGGAGCCAGGAGAGATTTAATTGAATGGCTTCCTCAGATGTGTTTGGGGTTTGGGTGATGGAGGAGGAGGATACAGCTCTGAGAAGAGAGAAAGGGGGGAAAGGAATGGAAAATAATAATTAAAAAAAAAAAAAAGGCTAATTGCTTGGCTCTTTCCTAGGCTTGGGCTTTGGCTTGTATGGGGACCCTGGTAGTGACAGGGCAAGGGTTGTCCTTCTCCAAGCACAGTCCTGCTGCCCCAGCACTCCCCATTGCCTCCCTGTCCAACCAACCATAGACGGAGCCAAAGCATCCACCTTCACCCCTCATGGGTAAGAAAGGGTCATCCTAATTTCCTCATTCATCAGGGAAAAGTGTTGGTAGGGGTGGGGGAAGAAGCAAACGTTGCCCTGAAAGAGTGTATAAATACACAGAAATGTAGGTAGATATTTTCTTGTCTTTTTAATGCTACGTTTTTCTTCGGTCTGAACACAAAAAACAGACAGTAAGCAAAATCAGAGGAGGCCCCAGCCAGAGAAACCCAGACACTGTTCTAGTGCTTGCTCTTTTCCACTCACCTCCCAGTTACTCGGGACAAAAAGGCACAGCTCCTTTGTTTGTGCCTGGGACACTGCACCTTGGCAGCGCTACCCACGCGCCTCCTGCTCCTCCTCCCCCACTTTCCTCCCCCTTCCGCACGACCCCCTCAATCCAAGCTCCCCCCTTTCCATTTTAACATAACTAAAAAGGAACGAATGGATCTCAGCTGAGTTAAATGGGTGACAAGGGAGATGGAAAGAAGGAAATTCATCCCTTCTTGTCTTTGAGAGCAATTTAATTAGGCCCAGGCCCCCTGTGAGTGGGTAAGAGAAAGGCTGAGGATTGGCTTGTCTGGGCTTCCTCTGAAGGCAGAAGCGGCCTTGGACACACATACAGAGAAAGGATTTTTAAAGGATCATGTAAGAAGATCAACAGATAAGCAGCTAATTTTGTGTACTTAGGGAGAAAATGAGTGCGTTGACTCCCACTGGAATAGCCAGAGTGATGGGATGAGAGGAAGAAAAACGGGAAGGAAGCAATGAAAAATCTTAAGGTATTTCACCAGAACTGCTGATTGCCAAAATTAAAGATTTATACTGCTTGATAGGGTACTCTGGCTATGGCTTTCACAGTGACTGTGCATGTGTACATATATCTATATACATACATATATAGATATAGATTTTTCTTTATACAGCTCAGTTATTTCAGGAATTTTCATCAGAAAACCACTTTTAAACTAATTGGAGTCTGTGGAGAGGAAACCTCATTTTTGGTTCAAATGAATTTTCTGAAAATGTCATTTGATTCGGGAAATATGACTGATCTGCCCGATTTCTTGATAAGAAATGAAATGAGCCGTTGTCCTTCAGGATATCATAGACTTGAAATGGGGGATTTTATGGTTAATGCCATCAGATAGAAGTGTCCTACTTTGAAAGGAGAAGTCCATCAGCCCCAGGGAAAGGCTGAAGACTGAATTTCATCTTTAAATCCACAGCTGCAGTTAGAGCTGGCACAGAGCAGTGATAGATTTTTTTACTTCCCAAGCAATAATTACAAGATAAACAGCAATAAATAACGCAATGATAAATAACAAAAAGTAGTTAAGACTTTTTCAGCTCTTCATTTTAATTCATAATTTTTCCCCTCAATGATGTGGTCAGTGCTGATCACAGAAGCTAAAATTAATCCACACTATTACAACACCTTAGCTTTTAATTAACTCACATATTGTAAACCGGTGTTTGGAGATGGCTGACTTCTTAGTGCAACAGAAATAGGATCTCTTGGATGTCAGTGTAACCTTGCTAACTCCATTTTTTGTATGGGAAAATGAAGAAAGACAAGATAAGTGACTTTCCCAAGGCCACAAAAAGAATTAGTCAGAGAGACAAGAAAGTCCCTCAAAGTCCTTGCTGGAGGGCTGGTACCATTAGTTAGTTTATCTTTTTCATAGCAGCATATATGCAAATAGAAATGGAGTCATATGGATAAAAGAATGAGATCAGGGACAAGAGAAAAGGCAAAGAGAGAAAGACAAATAAGTGTAAGTAAATGTTCAAAATAGCTGATTCAAGCTAATATAGAAGAAGAAGAAGAAGTTTTTAAACAAAGCATTAAGAGAGAGCAAGCTAAGTGAGGCTTGTAACCGTTTTGGGAAGAAGGTTGTTTTATGGAAAGGTTGTTTGCAGAGGTTTGACAGGCTACTAAGGTTGGATGCAAACTTTCAGACATTACAACATGGACTTATAGCTCTAGCCCATCTGGCCTCCTGCCCACACTGCAAGTGTACAAGCCCTAGATGCTCACCATGATGTCCCCAAAGTTTATGGTAAAACTCTTGTTGACTTTGCTGGGAGGATAAGGAGGTCTTTCTTTACAGTGCAACAGCTATTTTATGTTATGTTTGATCCAAGAAAGGTCAGATGCTACAACAAATTTCCTCTCAGCTTCAGGATGGTGCAAAGAAAGAAGTCCAACAGGAGGAAAGAGAAGCATTGGAAAACCCAGGTTTTCATATTTCAGTAAAGAAATCTTTAAGGAGCAGATAGACAGCATGTCTCACTTTGAAAGGGAGTTGTTTTAACATATTACCATATATTATGCAGCGTCTCGTTAGTGGGAAAACTACCAATTTTTTACTGACACTGCTAAACTGGTTTCTCTGTGTACAACTTCACTTCTCAATTAGTGGCTGGACAGACTGTTTCTTAAATGCACAGAATGGAAGTAGCAAGATGATGTACTACTCTAACCTTTTCCCTCTTAAATGGAAACAAATGGGCCTTTCCGTAATGCATCACTGATTATTCTCGATGCCTCTTTGTATTTCAAAATAATGTCATGTTAAAACTTTGCCAGGGCTCTTGCAAGAAAGAAATCTAAAGTGTACTAGAAACATTTTACTTCCCCCGAAACTGCACATCAGTTTTGCATCTTCTTAACCATGGCTCTCCAACAATGTCTTCGGGTATAGATGAGACAGGACTCTGCAGTGGTCATAGTAAGGCAAATTCTTGGATTGCTGCTTGAAGAGAGGATCTCTGTCTACAAAACATTACCCTACCCTGTCCTGTCCATGGTGTCTGCCAGGCTTGGCCTGCTTCAAGTTGTCATTTGTGGGAATGATGTCTGGGATTGCTTTTTGCAACCATGCTGAGACAACAGGGGCAAATCAAGTGGGCTAATTTCTTGTCTGAGCAGTGTTTTAAGAGTACTGCATGTGTAGACCTGGTTCTGCTTTCTTTTCCCTTACTAGTTTTTATTGTGTATGACATTTCTGGATAGTGTGAATGAAATCCTACATGAAAGAAAAGTGTTTCAGTTTTTCTCAGTCAGGAGGAAATCATATTGCAATACATAACTCTGAATATCAGGCATAAGTACTACAGATGGAAAAGAGTTATTAGGTCATCTAGACTTGTGCAGGGTTGTTCCCTACAGTATATTCCCCAGTTCTAAAACTAGTCTAGTTTTAATTGACACAGGCAATGGGCTTTCCATCATGTTCCTTGGGAGGCTCTTCCACTGCCTGAACTCAGTATTAAGAAATATTTCCTGATACTAAGCCAAAATTTTCATTGTTAAATTTTGTCTTACAGCATCAATACACTACTCCTTACACTGCATTCTGCAGCACGAGCCACAAGCTACCACTAGCTTTCCCCAACAAGACATTTCTGCTTATGTGCACTTAGTGTATTCATTTCATTGGGTGGATAAATGTATATGATATACAGTATACTCTAAGCACAACATACATTTGTTTTGTACAGAAACTGCTGAATAAAAGAGCAGGCCTGAAAGAATTACAATGGTGGAGGCTTTGATGTACGAATAGTTAGAAGAGCAGAAGAGGAGAACACATAACTCAGCCCCAGATTGCACCCTCAAGAAATCATGTTGAGATTCCCAACAGGTAAACACCTTGACAAATCCTTACTAGCTTGATGAAAGCAGTTCACAAAAATATCATAAGAGCACAGGGTGGATAGCACAGCAAATACATCAATTTCTTTCCCTAAACTTCTACAGTACCCTGTTTAGCTAGAGACAGAATAATGTTCTAGCACATACAGAAAGATTAAAATACATCTAAGAATCTCGGGGAAAAAATATGTAATTACGCAGGAATTGTAATGTAGAGAATATTTGTGCTACAGTTGTAGCACAGGTTTTTTTTATCTTCAAAGTGCTGCCCAAACACTGTCTAAATGAGTAATTGTTTTACTTTTACAGATCCCCATGGAGCAGGTAAGAGTTATCCCCAGATGGACATGGGGGCTCATCCTGAAGAGTGCTGGGTAGATTATTTCCCAAGATGTCAGAGAAGACTGAAGGTATACATTTTGTAATGCCACAGAGTGACATCATCAGCTTTATTCTTCTCTGTACCAGATCAAAATCTCTGAGACCACACAACAAAAAACACTGGTCTTGGATATGTTCACACTACCCTAACAAACAGAATGAAAATGTTTTAATGGTTTAATTTTTTATTAATAGGCACTATACTAGGCTATGCACCACCTGTTATCATCTCTCTAACTTCACACTGGGCTAGGTAGCAACTGTCCTCCAACATCAAGACAATACGAACACTGAAACAAATCTTAAAGACAGTATAAACTCTTGATGAGCTGTTCCATTCTGCTGATACCCACAGAAGACATGCATGTAATATCTTCTGCTAGTACAAGATCCTGCAGCGCTGTTAATGACTGCTAATGACTATTAATGAACACAGAACCAAAGCTTTTATATCACAGCTCATAAGAAAATGGTCAAGGAAAAAGAAAGCAATGTGATGTGGTTCTCAGAGGTGCAGCCACAGCTATGATCTACTGTGATCCATCTGGTTGGTGACAGAGGAATTTGGTGTACAAGATAAAGTGTGTAATACATGTTGTTGTCATTCAAGTGTGGAAGTATATCAAGGGTGGCAAAATCATCACAGATGCTATGAAAGAATGACAAGTTCCCTGTAAACACTGTTCCCTGTAGCAGAGTAGCTAGTGCCTGGCCACCACTCCTCCTCAGCTAAAAGCTTTACTAATAGTTGGTTGAGTTCAAAGAGTCAGGGAGCACAGAACCATCACCCATCCTACTACTCCTGTGTTCCTTATTTTACAGAGCACAGCATGAGGTATTTGGAGAAACATGACATTTCTCCTGGTGTGCACTGAGCAGAGTCTGAAGAGGAGGAGCAGAGGCCAGAGGAAAAGCAGGAGAGATTGCTCTTTAAACTGTTAATTGGTGTTATCCATTGCATAACTGCAGGTAAGCACATAACTGCTAATTTTAAGGTATTCACACAAGTTGCATTTAGTTGCTTTAGATTCTCCAATTTTTCTTTTTTTATGGTTGAGTACTCAATTACTTGAAGTGATACTTGAGTACAAGTCTTCTGAAAAGAATGTATTGTCCAGGGATAGGTGGGAAAGCACTAGCAATAGGAAACATGGTTTGCCAATGGGAAGAATGAAACAAATTTCCCAGCCATATAAATCTGTAACAATCTGAGAAGTAGGCATACATGGAATAAAGCCATTTGAGACCAAATTAAAGCCCATTTTCCTTTATTCTTTCTTATACAATGCAACCTCAGCAACTTCTGCTGTGAAAACTGGGTAGGGGATCTCCTATGCTTTACACCCACCTGCATCGTTCCTCCCATCCCTACAGTGCTCCAAGGCATGTGCTCCTAATGCTGTTCCCTGATCCTTCCTCCCACCTCCCCCCCCAAAAAAATTGAAAAAACATCAAGTGCTTTTATCACCCTCAGTGAGCTGCTCTGTCTTGAAATAAAAGTCTTTGCAGGGTCGTTGGTTTGGCGTACCAGAGCCAGTGAAAGGGAAGTTGCAAATCACCCTCTAAGGACAAGGAAGAAGTTGGATGAGCAGGGGGAATGGGAAGTAGTGAGAGTCTGAGTGTGGTAACATACTCAGACTCAACAGCACGATGTGATTTCATCCTCAGTTTCATTTCAACCCACTTTGTTTTCACCTCCCATACTGATTTTGTCTTTATGTTCTATATCAGTTAAAAGCTACTTAGAAATAGAAATAAAAACCTTGATGAAATAAACATTGGTTTATTTCATAGAATGTACCTTTGAGGACATTGATTAAATGCACCATGTTACAAACCTGCAGAGTAGCACACCTACTCACAGAGCCCAGGTCATAGTTAGCACAAAAGCAGTGATCCACACTAGCATTTTATCAAGGTACTTAATTTTTACAAGAATCTAACATTTTAATAATAAAAAAAAAAAAAAGGCAGAAGGAAGATTCTCTGTAAATCCAAAAGTGAGAGAATGAGTTTTTCACAGCAGAATTCTGAATCACTGGAATCAGCAAAGGGAAAAGAAAAACTCCTAAAATGTCTCTGTGCAGTCAAAATCTAAAAATGATGTCTAGACCACCTACCTCCCAAACCAGCTCCCAGAGTACCTTAGAAGAAGAATTCACGTAAAAATACACTTCCACTCTTTCTCCTGTCTCTCTTCCATGTGACAGAAAGAGCATTGTTTGGTCTCACAGGTAATTTTCCAACTTGCAAGATGTTCACTAAACCCCCTCAGAACCACCAGTCCTGAAAGAGCTCTGCAATACGGCTAGAAATCCAAGTATTACCCACCCTGACAATAATGAAATATATGGAGCAGTGGATGAGAATGAAAGGGTGAAGTATGGATCCCAGGCTGAATGACAGCCTCTGGAACCTCTCCTTCTCCTTGCTGGACCTGTTAAATCTGCAGTTACTGGTGGCCTCGGGGAGGACAGTGCACCATAACATGTGTCCCTGTCAGGATCAATAAAGCAAGGGATTGAATACCCCCATTTGGATGCCTGGAGCAACCTGTGACCAAACCAGAGGAAAAAAATAAGAGAAAGAATGCATTTAACTTATCTTATAAAGAACATATTTTCAAAAATCTAATCTTCTAAGGATCTGAGTAGCTTCAGGGTTTTGTTTATATTTTTCATTTAGGAGTCTCCCTTGGGTCTTTTCCTTGCCAGGAGCACAGTGGGCAAAATCAGGATCTTTGGCTTCCCCAATGTGCTCAAGAACTCTACGGATAATTTAAGCTTTCCTACTGCAGTAAAACAGAAAGTTCATAAAAATAAATAGAGTAATACTTTGCACTCATTCCACAGGAGGCTTGTGCTTCATAAAAACTGTTCAGTGAAACATCTCTTAGAAGTAGGTAAGTGTTGTTTTCCCATATCACAGATGTGAAATGGAGACATGGGATGTGTCAGGACCACCTAAGTCACTGAGGACTATTCTTCAAAATGGTAATTTTGTTTTTCTGGAAGTCACGACTAATTCACCTTTATGTGACATGTCACCTTAGCATACTTAAAATACTAATACCTGAATGTGTGGATATAAGTGTGTAAGTATTCTGATGCAATTTCTTACTGTTATCCTCATCTCTCAGTGGCGCATAACACATCCACAGGAGAAACAAACATACAACCATCCCTCAACCATTAGGATGCAAGTCCCAGGATACTGCTTAAAATTCCTGGTGAAGATATATCAGCATTAGGAAGCTGGACTTTGAGCTGGAGGAGCAAAGTCCCTTGTACAATTTTCATTCTGCTATTACCAGACTGTGATGTTATATCTCTGTAACAAAAACTGTTCTAAGTTCAAATAACTTCTGAAAATGGGACAGATGCTCCTTAAAACTGATTCCAGTGTATGTTTCTGATTTCATCCTCTGAAACTTTGATCACATACCCAGATCTTCCAAAATCCCATTTCCTCATTTAATCATAAGAAATTCTATAATAGAAAGCCTCTGAGATCATCAGTGTAATCTCAGCAATCATTGCATCAACAGCAGAAACACAACATGACAATGTTTCTATAACTGTTAGCTGAAAAGCTAGCTTGCCAAGTAGCTTTTGCTTTTTCTTCTTCCAGACATTAAATTCCATTAATAGAATGCAGCTAAAATAGGCAGCTAAAAATATGTATTGTAAGCACCTTTCTTTGATTACTTTTCCATAAAAGCAACTTCGGGACATATCATCCAATGGCAGGTAGTGGGGAAGAGCATGATCTTAAAGGAAGATTTAGAGAGAAGGGTATTCTTTGAAGAATGATTCAATGTAGTCAAAACAATGGCAGTAACAAGACATGGGGCAATTCCTTCTCCTTCAACATTTCTTTATTCTTCCCTCTATTTGACAGTGCCCAATCTTCTACAACAGGCAAAAGCTTAACGGATGCAAAAGAGAAAAGTCTTTAAAAGGAATTCAGAATATGTCAATAATCAGCTTGGTTTACTTTTTTTAATTGGTACATTCTTCATCATGATGGCTACTTTACAGGGATCTCTCCCAGGAAGCTAATTTAGCCTGAATAATGGGTATCTTGGCCTATTAGACTAATTTTCATTACTGGAGACACAGTGATATGGAACTTAAATACCATCTAACCTTGTTTCAAACAAGTTTAAAATCTAAACCAGGAGAATTTAATCTGGTAGTTTAATCAAAGTTATCACACATTCAGGAACAAAAGATGTGAGGTGCATATTTTTTGTTACAGGCAGAAAAACATCTCTGCCTGCTTAACTGAGTCGCATATCTAGCCCATAATCCAGGTTTTGAAGGCAGGATTCAACTCACTTGGCTTTACTTGTCTTATTTCTAGATATTTAAATTTACTTGTCTATACTTTCTCTAAAGTCAAAGGAAGCAGGCAACTCAAGCACACAGTTACATCATTAGCTGAAGGGGGAAATTAGAATATGGGAGACTAACCTGATTGAGAGGTGCCTCTGCCTTCATAGACAGAACTTAGCAGACTTTCTTAAGCCAGATGATCCCTTAAAACAAAGGTAGATAGACGGAAACGAGTTCCCGGAGTTGTCAATACCACATTCTGTTTAGGAGGGTGAAAGCAATATAGAGACACCAGAATAAAATCTCTTCATTCCCTAAATCCTGTTTCTTTACATTCTACTTCCCTATTTTTATTCAGTTCAGTTGACACAGTGTAAAGTACATTTTAATTTAAATAATTTTGTCTTTTGGTAAGATAGTCTGAATTTAACGTTTAACCGTTGCTCACTGGTTCTTCTCTGACTAGATCAGTTTTCATTTCTTGTTCTTCAAGGCCATTTTCCACGTCAGCACTAAATCCTTGCTTCTCCTTTCCACTGTCCTCTCCAAGTCCTTTGTCCTCCTTTTGACTATTCTCTCACCATTCCCTGAGTGACACTCCATTTTTCTCACCACTGACTACAAAAAGGAGTCTGTCTCCTTAATGCTATCAAATTCTACATCCATATCTGAACTGATAAGGTGTTCATTTAAATGTATTCTTCTATCAATAGCTTTCTGGAATCAAGAAAATTGAGTTTCATCAAAATAATCCAGAAACACAGGGATCGGTGGAGGTAGAACTCTGTATGCTGCTATGGCTTATGAAAGAGTGTTATACTGTACACTGGTTATCATAAGAAAGAGGAAGGAATCTCAAATTATTAGAGGAAAACTCTTTTTCAAATTCAAAGAGTTCAGAAGATGAATGACACTTAAACACCTATTACCTTAAAATGCCTGTAGATAGCCTAAAAAAAGGTTTCCTTACCTCCTAAACAATGCAGTTTGATGTCAATCCTAAAAGAGACATCTTCAAGAAAAATGAAAAAAAGAAAGAAAAAACCCCAACAACAAAAAAGCAAAACAACAATTTCAGCACTACTTTTGCTTTATTACATTTTTGTTCTAACCCACAGACATAAAAAAAAAAACAACAATGCCAATTTATGGCACTTAGTTCCACCTCAGTTACCATGTTGGTAGAAAGTATGGTGGAAACCTCCACAGGAAGGAAGCCTGAGATCAACAGTGGCATGAGTGGGATCTGGATAGTTCAGAGACGTAGGACATAGAAAATCAAGAACACAGAATTAAGGACTAATTTCTTTCTCTTTCACTTGAACATCTGCTTCCTGCCCCTAATGCCTACAGCCATCAATAATATCTGCTTGCTGACCAGGCCATACCCAACACCTTTACAGCTATACTTGTCTTTAAAGATAACCCCATATTTGGATTGAATAAAACAGACTTGCTACATCACATCAGTCACATACTCCACTTATTTCAAAGCTGACTTGGCTAGATTCAATGAGGTTACATAGCATAAGTATGAAACTGGTCCTCTAAATTTAAGGAAGTCTTACAAGACCAACAGCAACGAAACAAAGAGCAAAAACTAACCTGGAGTCTGATTTCAAACCTTAGTACCTCATTCAGCTACCAGTGATCTAAAATCTGCAACCACTCAAAAAATCTAAAGGCTGTACCACATTCCCTATGATGCAAAGTGCACGACATTTGTTTCCAAATGTGTGTGTAACCTGTAGGTAGTTCATAGATAACAATAAAAAAAACCCACAACAACAAACCAAATCCCCAAACCTCAGTTCAGAGAACATTTTTATTTGTGTAAAGAGATGGAATAGCAAAGAGAAATATCATAGGCATAAACTTCGATAATCATGATTTTAAGACTGAAGCTTCACAGGCTACATTCACGTTTAAAGTTCACACACAATACTGACTACCAAATAAGCAAATTCGTTACTCAGAGATATCCATTAAGGCAACTAAGGCTGTATCTTGTATTTACCTACCCTTACAGCATTGCCAACCTCTCCTCTCATCACTTTTACCATTGTAGGTCTACTAAAATTTAGACCGATTTTAAGATGACAGTCATCATAACTATAGTCTGTACTAGAAATTCATACAGGTGATCCATGTTTCAGTTGAAAGAACATTTTTTAGTCTTACAGAAAAAATCGGTGGGATCTAGGTGTCTTTTCATGTCAGCTGTATGTTAAAATCTTTCCAGATTTTGGTAGATTCACTAGCATTTATGAAAGGCATGCATGTCATTGAGTGGTCAGTGTTAGAATATGCATTGCTGTCTTCCCTGCAAGATTTTGTGATGTGATGTTTTGATAATTACCTAATGAATAATGTATTGGTTTACTGTGCTAATTCACCAATTATCAAGATTATATTCAGTCTTATAAACTTAATCTCCAAAGAACATTGAAATGAGTGCTGGGATGTATTTATGATACAGACATTTATGTCAGAGGCAGTTGTTTGGAATTTTCATAGGTCAAGACAGAGAAGTAGACTCTTTTGTGATGCAACTGAGTGTCACCATAAATGTCAGAATCACTATGAGTCAAATCAGTGTTCCAGCCTATTGTCCACAGCCAGAAACTTTTGGTACCTGCAAGATAGAGGCACAAGATCTGCTTTCTAGATGTCTAAAGTTAAGTGAAAGACAGTTCATCACAAGTGCTGGTCTGCCTGTGGTGAACCTGTGAGAGGCAGCCTCCTGTGGAAGGTGGGATAAAGTCTGGTACCAACCTCACATGTGTCAAACCAGTCAGGTTTTGACAAGTTATATGAATATACCCCCTACAAATCTGCTCAGTTTTATAGAGGTGTATAGTGAGTAGCTGATAAAAGTCAAGGAATTAGTTCCCTGTCCCTGGCTTGGTCACTGCACAGTTGCTGTGTGACTTCAAGAAAGACATTTAACTCTCTCTGTCTTTCTGCTCCATTTTCCACATTTTATTTCTCCCATTCCAGAAAGGAAAATCAGTCAGCCCTTTGGAAGCTTTTCCTTCTCAAGTGAATTATATATCAGTAAAAACTTATATTTGGTGCTAAGAAATAACCTGAAAGTATCAGTCCTACAACCACCACGGTTTGCATATAAGTATTCTTTCTAAATTTAAATCCATTTCAAAACCTGTGACATCTCAGGTAAGGTTATGGTTTACTAGCCACCAGACTCTCAGTCAGATTTTTTAGATGCACTCAGTTCTTCAGTGTGACAGTTGAGGCTAAGATTGAATAATACTGACAATATTTGAACTAGTTAGTTACACACATGTAAGGCACCTGCATGTTCACAGAAATAAATAAAATAGGTTTCTTTGCCCATAAAATGTTGAGAATTTTTTTTGGCCTTATTTTCTGGGATACATTCACAGCATGGTGTTTCATTGCTATCAATTCCATATTGTATGCAGTGTGGAATTTAGAATGACAGCAGAATGGTTTGCATTGAGAAAATACTAGCTGAAGTGTACTGCAGAGTCTATCTGTTTTTCTCATTGCTAGATCTCTTTAAAAGTGCCTGGAATATATTTTTAGCCTTTTTTTCTTCTTCTTCTTCTTCAAGAGAAGATATTTATTATGTAACCGGTTATTTTTTTGGTCAAAAGATGAGGCTGTCATTTTGTAGAAATATTGAAGGGGGAGGGGAAGGGAAGGTAAACATTCAACCAATATTAGCTCTGAAGTGCTGGGTAATTGTACAGGGCCCTGGGCAAAAACAAAACATAGATGTGCAGTAGTCATAGCACATCTTGTCTTAACTTGTCTTTGTTAGTGTAAGTGAAAAGGTTAATGCTGTTCAATTCCGTCAACGCAGAATGAGGCACTGTGGCACCTTTGAAATCTAAACTTACCCCCGGTACAACTGATGTGATTCCTGAGAGAATCACGTTATTCACAAGTGAGTTTAATAATATGAATGCCAATTAAGCACGTGCTGGTGTGTTATATATATATTAAAGAGGAAAAAAAGGGCAAAAAAAAAAAGCCCAACAGATTGCTTTTAGTATGCTTATCACAGGGTAAAGCTTTGCTGCTGTCTACCAGCAACATATGGTAAGGTCTCAGCCACCTACTAGCCATAAGGGCTTAATCCTACTAGCCAAGACAGATACCAGGAATGGATCCCTGCAAGAGTTTTGAATAGCATGCATGGCAGTTCTAAGGAATAAAGCTGCCTTTAAAGTAGAATAATTGATGATGACTTAAATTCAATGCCAATTAAAAATGTCAGAGGCTGCTTCTTGACTGCCTTGCACTTTGTGTAATCAGTTAAATTCAGAACAAAGTGTGTGCAAGAAAGCTGCCAAACCATCCATGTTTGGCACAGACCTGGCAAAGGCATACATGGTGACACAGGTGTAAGTCAGGGAAGAAGCAGATCCTCAGTTTTTTAGCCACATCTTCATCAAGCATAATGCCATCCAGCTCACCTTAAATTACCTAAACCATAAAACAAAAGCCTCAAAATAAAAGTGAAATAAGTATTAGTACTATCTGGTATTTCATTGTGAACCTCTGAATATTCATATTCTTTTTCATTTTTCTGTTTGTCTAAACAAATGCTTTTGACCATTCTACCCCTTAGTGTCAAGAGATTAACTCTTCATAACACAGATGCACTAAACTCAGGAAATACACAGCACATTGGATGTGATCTCTCCTGTACACACCTTACCTATTAAGAGGGACAGAATATTGAGGTCTATTATTTAGAAAGTAGTAAGGCTAAAGGGCTGGGTATGGCCAACTCGATGCTCCCAGCATATCAAGCTCTTGGAGTGCTGCTGATTTAAATTACTGCACTTGAACATTAGTATTCATTGTTACCAGGCTCAGACTCCAGCCACAGAGCTCTACACACAGGCAATTCCTTAGACCTTCCATTAGCTTCTCTGGGTTTGATCCCAACCAGGAGTCTTCATGTGGCAAATGTGAATAACAGGTCGATATGAAAATACACACCACTTTCACTATTGCCTAATCCAGAGCTGGAAGTATGGCCACAGCCACAGGCATACCTAGCTTGCATAGGATGATTAGGACATTGAATCTGCATAATGCTTCTGGCTCCATTCCCAAAACTACCCTCTGTGCTAGCTCATGCAGGGCTGGCAGACGATTACTCCATGAGGCACGAACAATACAGAAGGCCCCTGCTCTTCTGCTCCTACGGTGATACCTCTCTTAACACATCATGAGGTCATGCAGTCTCCAGACCAAAGTTTTCTAACACCATCTATGACTAAAAATCTTTTATTCTTGTCAGCCCCCAACTCTGAGCTTGATTTCAGAGGATTTCAGTTTTCAGCATCTGAAAATATGAATACGTCAAGAAGCAGACCCAAAACTGCAGGTATCTTTCCTATATTGCTAAGGATTAAAAGAGATTAAAGATTTTGTCATAGACCAGCAGTAAATCTATTCTACTACCATCAGCACCCCAAATACAATCCACTATTTCAAGATCACTCATTTTGAGATGACCAGCTTTAGAATCAGGTGTCAGATTTCCAGAAATGGTTTCAAGTAGTGGAATCCCTAAATTTATTCAGACCAAAGGTATCTGGAATTGAGCACTTAAAAGAGTAAAACCAAACAGTCTCCACCCCAACTACACACCCAAAACCTCCAGAAAGTAAATACTTTCCAAAATATTTCTTTTAATTCTACTTTCGATTACATTTCGAAGCCTTTTATTGTTAGTAAAACTATGAGTCACACTGACTTTGTTTTGATAAAAAGCAAAAGGTCTAAAATACTCCCCCTTTCCTTGTCTGTCAGCAAGCAAAAGTTGGATCAAGTTTCCTCAACAGCAGTGGTTCAACCTCCTTTATTTTGATGTTCTCCGTTTACCTTTCTCAGAGTAGGTCTTTGGTATGGCTGGAATCCATCCTTACAGATCCACCTAAATTGCTCTTGGGACTATTACACATTACCATACTCCAGGAAAGAAAGGGATCCAATCCACTAGGGAAGGACAAACCATATCCATAATAGTCGTGAGCCAAACTCTTGTCTTCATTTGTATGAGTAGGAAGATAAAACAGTGTGACTAATATTCATGAACACAGGTGTTCGTAGACGGACGCAGACCCAACCTGCTTTTGTGTCCAAGTCTATAATTTGTACATACAAGGAAAAGGGGGGAAACAGATTATCACAGAAAAGAGTTGTGTTCAATGACAAAACAAAAAATTGAAGTCAGTTGAAGCATCTGAAAAGAGGAACATGTTAGAAGCACCTTTCACCTTCTCTGCTCAAAGAGGAGATCTGTCCTCCTGTTTGCTATTGATGCTTTTCTAAAACAACTTTAATTTCTCTTGCTATTTAATACATGTCAGAGCACTTGACAACACTCACAATCTATATTAATCAAAGCCTCAGTAGCTGCTGCAGCCTGAGCAGGAGTATAATCCTTAAGATTCAGTCCCCCCTCAAATGGAAAAAAAAAATGGCAGTAGTTTGCCTGACAACAGGGTAAACAGATTATTGTGTTATTGCTGGCTGATTGCCGGAGTTATTTTGGAGCTCCATAATTCGTTTAAAGAGATTTTTGACATTTATGAAATGACTTCTATAATCAACTGACAGTGCAATATCCTATAATTGTTCAATTAAAAATGACTACTAGTGCATTCATTTATTAGTAGAATCAGATAATTGTCTTGCCACTAAAGAGTACTTCACACTTTGCGCATCAAATGAAAATGTTTGAGTATAAATCTGTGGCACAGAAGCTAAAGTCCTGGGGATTTTTCAAGTGAAGGTGTAATTATTACAGGCCTCTGAAGTAAATATGGTTTCATGTGATAATCTTTAAATGGATTACCTGTGTCTTACAAGACACACTTCTGCATAAACCGTCACATCTGGTGAGATGGACACACACAGGTTTTCAGTGGCAGGTGAGACTCCTGTGATTTAAAAGAGGGTCGGCTTAAAAACTGGCAATCTACATCACAGAGCTGATCTTCCTTCCTCTCACCCCTCCTGTTCCTGGGAGGGCACTGTTCTGCTGGAGGAAGGCAGCAGCGTGGGGATGTGCACAGGTAAAACAGTTTTGCATGGGAAATTGGACTGGAATATGGATGCATAAACTACATAGCCCCAGTCGCAAATACACACCTATACCCTGTGCTCCTGGGAGGTATTCAACATCTTCATGAAATATCTGGTGATTTTTAGATATGTTTGAAGTCCACTTGAGGTCACTGAGCACCTTGAAACAATTTCAGAATAGTTGCTTTCTCTTTAAAATTGAACGTTTTAACTGGCATTATCCAAACCATCTGCTAAGCAAAATCACAGATCAATTTTTCATTAAATAATAAAAAAGCTCTGTACATAAAGTAGGTAGAGATCATATGGAAAACTGTGTAAGCATATCACTGAAAGGCAAGCAACAGCAGCAACCCCTTCACGAAATATAATGTTGTTTTTTAATTATCTCTCTGTTTCTAAGGACAACCTTCCAGGATACTTGGCTAAAACTCACAATTTATATTCAGATAATAATAATTAAAGAAATACAGTGCCTAGTCACCAGATGGAAGATAATACTTAATTTTTGGCTGCTACAGTATACTATTTAGTAATGTCATTTCAGAGTCTCAGCTGAGCTTAAGCCCTGCTCCCCTGTTCCATCCCTCCCCCACCACACACCAGTTTGATAATGGAACATAACGCTTCTTCACCTCACACTTGAGCTTTTCTGTATTGCCATTACACCCGTGATCTTCAAATGCTTTAATGAACCAATAATTAACGAGTTATTTCTTATACTGCGGCTTCGCCAAGTGTTACTTTCTCTGTGCTGTGCAGGGAGAAAGCTGTAAAGCGGGGAGTTACTGCCAAATTTTTCCCTAGCAGTCCCAGGATTAGGGGGAGGGTAGCTGGCTCCCATCTAGAGCATCAATGCGGGAGCATCTGGAGAGCACCTCATATTACAGCACAGAGCCAATTAAAACCAATGGGGGGATGTAGCTGCTCGTAAGGGAGCAGAATCCAGGCTTAGCCCGGCACCCCCTCCCTGGGCAGACCTTCACTAGCAGCCTGGTGCTAACTGGGCACACTGGAGCCCTTTGGCAAAGCCCAGCCAGCCAGCCCTAGCTCTTCCCTTCTGGACTCTAATCACAAACCCATCCTTCCTTCTATTTAAAAAAAAAATAAATAAATAAATTAAAATCAATGTGTCCTTATATCAGATCAGCTCCCTACAGAGCTTTGCAAATGACCCACCAAGAATAAGCTGCTTCATTGACAGCATTTTCCCACCCATTTTATCCCCCATATGCCTTTTCTGTTGTTGTTTGTTGTTGTTTCAAACCCATTTTTCTGCGCATTGTATGGATTTTAGAAAGACTTTTGATAAAGACAGTCCTGGCAGCTGGATGATAAATATTATTTTCTTAACCTACCCAGCTTTGTCAGCCACCTGCAACTGCAGCCTGCCACGGGTTGGAAGCAGCTCATTAACTTTCCCACAGCTTCCCAGGAGTTTTCCTTGTTTTCTTTCACCTTGGGTGTGTGCTGCCTTCTCCGTGAACAGTTAACTACCCGAGCAGGCCGAGCGGGCTTTGGCACCGCAAGCATAGCACGCTTCAGGCAGCCTCCCTGCTAAGGCTCAAAATCTCTCTTAAACACATTAAGCAGCCCATTTTGGATTGATAGTGCAGTAATTATTCTGCTTCACCCTAAAAACCATCCTGGGGTAATTGGCGCAGAGGAAAATTACCCAGAGTCCTCTGCCACCTGGTAGTTAAGGAACGAATCCAGGGAAAGATAAGTGAAGCAGGGAAAAAATCGGCACTTATTTGATTTTAATCTCACCACTTTGCAAGCATTTAAATTGCCTTAATCAGGTGGCTGGCTCCCAGCCTAGCTGGTAATCTGTTATCAAATTTGAAACTAGATTTTTTAAAATGTCAGTGTAGGCTGAGAATTGAAGTCTATTAACAGTTATGAGCCTCCCTCCTAAACTTCCATAATCTATGTATTAATGATCCCTTTTACAAAGCTGTCAAATATTACTTTATTATAACTATATATTAGTAACGTCAGTGTAAAAGCAGGATTTAATTATTTATTTTTTAAAGATGAGGGGTAAAAAAGCCAAACCCCATACACATACACAATGCCGACATTCTTAACACTGAAACCCGATTTTTCTGAGGCAATAACTTGAGTGTATGGAATAACCTTGATAAATGTAATTGAATTTTTCTCTGATAAGATTAACTAGTGGTAATTGTGAATGGGGAAGGTCTGACCCACTACAAATGAGATGTATGACGAGCTGAAAATAATCAATTTTTTCCTTTCTCTTTCTCCCCTCCCTGCCTCCCCCACCCTCCCCGAAAAGAAAGAAAAAAAAAACCCCTGAAATAGTAATTTTGGGCCTGGCAGGATGAAGCATCTACGTCTGAAATGTTTTTGTATGTGCTGATTATCTGCTATCTTCTCAGTGTGTCTAATTGTGCTGAGCTCAGTTTAAAATGAGATCAACACATTTAAACCCCAGAAGGCTTAATTAAGGGAGGGACTTAATGCTTTACAAAAAAGGGGAATTTACGTCTTTTGAGAAATGTAGTATAAATTCTACCTGCAACTTCCCTGACTAGAGTACTCCAAAGTCTTGTAGTTTATTAAATTACTTTTAAAAACAAACAAAAAAGACAGAACTTTAGAACTTATAATTGCTGTTTGTGTTTGAGAGCTATGATTTTTTTTTTTTTCATGCTTACTACACATTGTTTTTCCTTCCTAGTGCTCTTGTTTCAAGCTGTCTGGATCAAGCAAACAAGATGCAATATATAAAACGGGCTTGAGAACTCCAGCATTTGAACTCTTCAAATGCATACAACAGATATGTGTTTTTCAGAGCTGTAGGTGTCTTTCCCATTGCATGGAAAAACTCACATGCTAATTCAGAAAAAGCACTCCCCTACCTGGCATTTGTTTCCATTAAGCAGACAAAGTATGGCAGTAGAAATTAAAAAAGGTTGATGGGAAGGATTAATACTTTTCAGTTATGTGACAAAAGTCAATCAAGTATTCTTTGAAAATAGTGCCACAGTTCTTTTTTTTTTTTTTTTTCTTCCTCCCTCATTATCGTATAACTCTGACCATTGAACTTCAGTGCTGTAGATCAGGCTAAAACACCACTGACAACTGTGTATTCATATTCTCTTCATTGAGTCCTGTGTAGGTTCTGTGAAAGACTCTTCAGAAACATAAAATCTACCAACAATGAAATTAATCACAAAGTACAAAAGAAAAGCAGCTGGCATCCAGCTACTGAATAATGCAAAATGTGCAGATTTAAATTACATGTCACCGTTAATGTATACAATATATCTATATCTACACACACACACAGTTGTGCTATAATCAGTAAATAATTTTTCACTGTCTGCAAAATAAGTATCTTAATTCAGGAACAGTATATAGTGAAATTGCATCAAAATTAAGTACAAGATGAGTTCATCATGATTAATGTTACTGCAGTAAACACCAGAAAGAATTAAGTTCAATAAGAAATGGTTGCAATTTAAAAAATAGTTTAAAAAGAAAAACCTTTTAAATGGGAGAAAGTTGTAGGTGAAACCAGTAAAAATCTGTGTCAATATCTCTGCATATTCTGTTTCTAATTAGTCAACAGGATCAAATACAACAAGGAAACAAAGTTGTTTGCTTCATTTATGTGCTCATTAGACTATGGATTATTTATAAAGGAACTACCTGGAAAACTATAGGAGAAAATCACTGGTGGAGTCACTATTGTCGTGGAACACTGTGGGTAAATTATAGTCCTGAAGACTGGCATTATTTTTCTTTTACAAAAATCAAAACCCAAAGGAAAACAAACCAACCAACCAACCAACCACCAAAAAAACCAATCCAACAAACAAAAAAGAAAATAAAAAGATTTAAAGAGAAAACTGGAGTCCATAACCACTTGCCTGGAATTCTGAAGTTTGCTAGCTCTGAGCTGCATAGCCATATATCCTTGAGAGCAAACAAGAATCATGTGTACTTTATTTCTCAGCTTTTGACAACCTTTATTATTTCGTTTATCTGCTATTCATAGTGAGATGTAAACATCTTACTTCCCAGTGTGATCCTCATATCAACAGTGGGTCAGTTTAAAATATTGGGAATCAATATGTTATAAAACATCAGCCAGTACTAAAAAGACAGAGCTAGAGCAAATTCATTGAATGTCAAATAAAAAATAAACAAACGTGGACCAATAAAAAAATGTAGCAAGATGATAAATAAAAGGACAAGGTATTAGAAATATATATTTCTAAAACAATGACTTGACAGGCAAGATGCCCCTAAACTAAATACTGAGCAACACAGAGCAAGGAAGATGACAAATTTAACATAGGCACAGATAAAATAAGTAGTTTTAAATGTATGTCTTAATTTAATTTAATGGTAATAGTGCTTATTACTATTACAAGATGTAATGGTAGCAAATACTATGGAAGGAGAAAACTTGGTTCAGATTCAGCTTATTGTCTTAATTTACTGGAGTAGATGTTTCAGACTGACAGTAGAGGCAGGGGACAGCACTCACATCTCAGGCAAACAAACAGACACCATGGACACCTTGCAGCACAAACTTGACACAAATGAACCAGGACTCCTGCTGTTCTTCCCCATTCACAGGCCCCAGTCTAGCCAATAATAAGCCTATAAGCAGAACTGGTCAAAAAAAAAAAAATTTGACAGAACCATCTTCCAACAAAAAAATAATTAAAAAAAAAATGGAGGAAAGCGCTAGTTTAAAATATTGTTTGTTTGTTTTTAAATCTAGAGGAGTCCATACTGACCCTTTCAAACCTGAGGTGATTCTTCTCAGAGACATAAAAATATTTGGGTTATATATAATAATTTTGATTATTTGAAAATATAGCATTATGCCAAACATGTTTATACAACAGCAGATATTTAATGAGATTATATGGGATAAATATATTTACATGTTGTACATTGTAGGGCAACATTTTACCATGAGCAAAATGAACTGATCAGAAACTAACCAAATTAAATTATGGACTAAGATTTCCCATTTTTTAAGAACTTATCCATGAGAAGATATATTTTTTTTTTTTTGGTTAAAAGTCGGAAATGTATAAGTTTCTTGTCAAGCAAAAATCCTTTTTCTAAACAACCATACATATGTTTTCCCTCATTCTCAAATAACTGTCAAATTTAAAAATATAGCTAAAATAGACTGAACAAGAAATGGATATTGAAACTTTAAAAGACAGAGAGATTTGCAGAAAGGAGGAAGGGAGAAGGAAGGATGAAAATGAAAGAACTGGAATTCAGAGGTTTGGATCAGATCATTGTCTACCTTACAGAGCATAAAACATCATTTCTTGTGACCTTCCCTACCTGGGAGCCTTGTTGTCTCCACACATCAGCATTGGTCCAACAAGACATTGTATGAAGGCAAGATGAAGTACATCAAGATGCGAACTCAGTTCCCTTATTTCTGTAACTCCTGTGAAATACTGTTCTTCTGCACCACTTCATTCACCTTAAACATTTAGTTATGACCTACTAAAAGGCTTCAGTAATTTTTTTGTTAATTTGGTTTGTGAAATTTTTCTGTCTTTCACTTGAAGATAACTTTTTAAGTGCCAATTTCAAATGAGAAGTTTCTTTTTAAAAAAAAAAATAAAATTTGCAAATATATGTGCAGCATTTATTTCATTCCCTTTAATGACACTGCCAACCATTTTAACAAATATACTATTAATGTCATATATACTGTCCAACACTCTTAATATCCATCCTGTGATTTCATGTGCACTCAGGGTTTTATGACCAGCCACTGCTCACGGCCTTTCCAAAACCCCTCATAAGCCCTACCTAAAGGCAGAAGGTAACCTGAAGCAAGGGCAGGAGGAGGGGCTGACTGTTAAAATGGAAATACAGAGGCCAAATGGAGACAGACTGACAATGACAGCACAAAAAGCACAGATCATTGTTCACCGGAATTGATCTCCTACACCTCCTCTCTGATTTCTTCTGTTAGAAGAGTGAAGAAAACAGCAGCTCATTAATTGCCTCGCCTTAAAACCCTCTTTTATTTGGCTCCCTTCTTCTTTATCACTTGCTGAAACACTTCCTCTATGCAGAAGCCTTTGCAGAGACAAAGTGCACTCGGTCCAGCCTGTGCACTTACAGTGAGTAAATGTGCAGCCTACAAAGAAAAATTCACCAAAGTCAAGAACGAGACCCAAATCTTTCTACGCAAGATTCAGTCTTCAGCCATGTTTTCTGTGGTCTTTTGCAAGGTTTCAGGGTCATGTAGCCTTTCTGGACCTTGCCTTCAGACCATCAACCCTACCTCCAGCCCATCAAGCAAAGAACCTGCTTTCTCCTGCCTGATTCTCATGGGCTCTGTGGTGCTGCAGAATGGAGGAGGTACAATCTGCAAGGGTTCTCATGCATTTTGTGCCACAAAATCAGCTGGGATGTATCTTTTGTTCCTTCAGCTGGAGTAGACCTGTTCTTTCTGGTTTGTTTCCTCCTCTCATCACCTCCAACAGTTTTGGATTTGGGCTCTTTCCAGAGGAGGAAATGGGGAGGTTGAAGGCAGAGAGTCTGTTTACAGCATGTTGAGTCAAACACTGCAATGTGATTATAATCCTATGTTTTTATAGCGTGCCCACTGTGCATAGAAGTCCTCCATCTCATTTATTGCCAGTTTTACTATAGCATCTTTTCTACACAGGAAATTTAAACCTTATACCAACTGGCTTCTAATCACACAAACAAGAAACAAACCCCTGTTCTGGTGTTTTTCCTCACTTAAATATTTTTTTAAAAGATTTTTGAAAATAACAGTAAAACACCAGTCTGGTAAAATAGCAAGTTTTTGAAATTTCACTGCCAGAGAGATGGTCCTTGCTAGGCACTGAGGAGTCACCCTGTCTGAGGCATCAGCTCCTGCTTTAGTTTGACCTGGCAAGTCACAGATTGCAAAGCAGCAGCTCCACCACTTGAAACAGGAAAGAATCTTTCTTGAGACACAAAACCGATAAAAATGAGATCATCTTTCAGTTTTCCTGACACTAGAGGGCAAGCCCATTTTATGTAACACTATATTTGACGAAGAATCTTAAAATACAAGCAAGTAAACTGTGCCAACTCTCAGTCATTTGTGTCTCCTCACGGACTCCTCTGACTTCTGAGGTAGAACAACTCTGCTCAAGTTGGTGAAACTAAGAGGACTGAAGAGAGCAGTCATCAAACCCTAGACCTTAAGTAGAAACTCTCAGTGCCTATAAGAAAGGTTCTGATATTAATGATGGGTAATGATCAGCTGCAATAATAAGGACATTTTCCTTATCTTTTACAGATTTTTTTATTCCAATACCCTAGACTTCTAATACTTACTGTAAGAATATTGATTGCCCAGTGGTCAGCAAGACGGATACAGGATGGAGAAAGAGATGTGAAAAATGCTTGAGGAAATCCTTTTCCTCAGATTAGCATCTCATTTAACCATTTCTACCCACTAATACAAAATGAAAGAAAAGCAGTGTTTAACTCACGTTTCACTGCTGTCCAGGCTCCTCCATGGTGCCTTCGCCTTTACTAAAAAATCAGACACCACAGCTCATTAAGTCAGACTTTGAAATCTAATAAAGCTTATAGAGTCCTTCACTACTCTGAGTTTAACATTTCTTTAACAGAAGACAATGGTCTTGTGGTTAAGCCACAAACTTGGTGTCAGGGGACCTTGGTTACAATCCATTACACACACAGACTTTGGAAAACCATATTACTTATCTTACCTTAACTACATTTTAAAGAAGGCCAAATAAATTTGCCTTTCTACTGGATAAGGGAAGGATAATCAAGGCACAAAACGTACGCTGTACTTCCTGCAAGAACAGTCATCTAGGGGTGAAGAGTTCATGTCCAACCCAGAGTCAGGAACCCTTTGGTGCTAATCAAAGGTGAATAAAATAAATTGGAAAAAAAAAATAAATCACAAATCAGCTTCCTTCACATGAAATTGTAAATTAATATAAATGCAAGTATTGTAAGAATTTGTACTAAGCATATAAAAATCAGTCAAATACATCTCTTTCAAAATGAAGTTACACTTTTTTTCCAAGCACTTGTTACACAGGCAGGCAAATATTTCATTGAAGAGATCTGGGGCTTAGGAGCCCACCTTTAAGATGCCTGCTGTTTTAAACACAGAAGTTTGGACTCAACTGTCTACACCTGGTTTTAGCATCACTTTAGTCACTCGAGGTGCCCTACAAATCCCTCAACTAGTAGTCTGAAAGAACATAAGTCTCCATTTGTTGCTAGGGCATATGCCATCCCTCATATACATCCTTCATGGCCTGTAGCACCTAAAATAGCATTAGACGTTTGTGTTTAAACACACAAACCTCCCATTTTTATTTTCAAAGCAGAAATATTTGGAAAATCGGTAGATATGGTAGCTTCCTATCAGTTCTACTACAAATCAGGACAAAATTCACCCTGAAGTTGTAATTACTACACTTAAGCTAAATTATTTAGAATTATACATGCTGCACTAGCATGTATTTCCTATGTCACACCTATTAACAATTATCACCACATAGAATAAGTACTTCGCATACAATAACATTTGTAAACCTTGCCTTCTTTTATGAACAACAGACTCAGTTTCCATTTGAATATCTGAATTTAATAGCAGAGTGCTGTAGTCACTAATACCTTAAAAACTAAAGCAGGCATAGAATAAATGTGTGCAACTACAACTGAGAACAGTAGGAGGTAATTCCACTATCTCGCTTCTGAATTGTGCAAACTACACTGAGGAATGTTCAGTTAAGTCTTGCATAACGCTTTATCATAAATAATTACAGCTTAACTACACTTGGCAAATAAACTTACAAAGCATTTGCTATAAAGCAAAAAAATCTTCTTTTGAAATTTTGCTTATTTACAGCTAATTTCAAAACCCCCAGCAATTTGTCATGCAATTCTTAACAGTTTTTGTGGAACAAAGCAAGGCTTTTGTAACACAAAGACTGAAAGTGTGTGAAAGAAATGTAACACAAATTGTTAAAGCTCCTTCACTTGAAAATGACTTAACAGACTTCTTTTCAACCAAATATCAAATATTTGGAATCTGACAACACGTTTGGCAGGACAGGTTTTAGACTGATACAATTAAAACAGTACTAGTGCTGTCATATCTCTGATGAGCTTTGTAGGAAGAATTAATCAATTCGTCAACAGATTTGTTGAGAAAAATATTTTTTCTATTTCAGTATAAGTTCCTCCAACTTTGTCACTCACTTCAAGAAAAGGTATCACCATTGCCTGCAAAGCTTGTGGAGGCTTAAAAATATAAAGTAATAAAAAAAATTAGACTTACAAATACCTGATAAATAAAGCTTCCATACACCAGTAGTTATGGGACGTCACGTTAATTCATGCAATTCAGGCTAATGATAGTACTCTCCCTCTCTCTTATTTAGAGAGTAAAGTCTCCCTTATCATGCTATATATTGCTACTGCTTTGAAATATTAATTCACTACAACATCTCATCCAAAAAGCCATTTTAGACTGTAATGCCTACTCCCAGCACACAGTCACTGTGAAGTCAGTGTGATGGTTTTGGACTGTTAGGGATATTTCACTAGTGAAGAAGTGTATCAGTATATGGTCCATAATACCTGCTGTAAGCTAAAAAAATAAAGAAAACCCCCTGACTTTTAGGTTCTGCACTATTTGTGTGTTGCTCTACTGCATCCTTGTATCTGGAGAACAACTCATTCAAGGGAAAACTGTTCACTTGTGTAAGGGGAGAGAACTGATGATCATTTGTTGCCAACTAAATCATCAAAATGTCTGAGAAAAGTTGTACCACGGAAATATCGCAGAGAGAAGAAGAAATCTATGTTTGGACCAATATTGAACTAACACTGGAGGATGACCTTCCTGATGCTCTCCATCTTCATCTGTTTTTGTGCAACACAGATTGCCTAGCAAGGAAGAGCTTATTGGTTTGTCATAGGAATTGTATGATTCAGATGTATTTCAGGACAATGAATTCGTCTGGATTAAAAAGAGGGATTTGACCGCTGAACTCCAGATCTCCTTGTGAGTGTATGCTATAATGGAAAAGTACCAGATCAGTATCTATTTTAGTGGTTTCACTCTAAAGAAGTAAAAAAAAATAAAAATAAAATTCTTGTACTATTTCAGAAATGCTGAAATCTCCCATGGAAATGGAAATTCCAGAACATCTAAGGGGCCTTAATACCAGTACTTGACAGATGGAAACTGTGCTGAAAGTTCCTTGAGACAGATTCTATTTGCAAGCTAAGGTTTTCTGCATGTACAAGCTCAAATATAGTTTTAAGATCTTTAAGGTATTTTTCTAAAGCAAAAGCATCTATCATAGATCACACATGACATGGTGGTAGGTCTAGGTAACATATAAACAAAAGATAAAAGGAGCTCTCCTATCTCCTTCACAAAAGAAATTCTAAATTGTTTCTGCTTAAGACTGAGTTTTTTGCCTTCATTAGAAATTTAATTTATTGTGAATAACAGGTTTTCTTTCAAACTCCTCAGATGCTGATGCAATGCAGCTATACCAATCTGAGGTATAGCTCATAATTCCATCTTCTGTGCAGATTCAAAGCAAGCAATAGACTGAATTGCAGCCACACCAGCAACTGAAAGATGATGGTCAGTTGGTCTTCTGAATTGTCCTTGCTGTCTGTGACCTGTGTGTTCAGAAGCCACCTAAGTTAATACCACCTTAGTCCATATCTTCAACCCAAAACTGTGATACAGCAGGAAAAGCATCTGGCAAGAAGCCCTTTTGTTGCTGGGTAGATGTGAGCTAGGTTAGAGCAAGTACACAGCCCCATGTTCTTTTACAGAATATTCACAAAATAAATAGAAACTTGGTCAACCATAGCACCAACTGGACTCTGCTGTAGTGGAGGAAGACGAAAACTTTGGAGGCACTTCATTTACTTATGAAGCAGATCTGTGTGGATGCTGCATGCCCTTTGCTTCACTTCATAAGGGCTTCCTTTATTGAAACCACACTTTACCTAATAATGAAAACTGTGCAAGGGGCACAATGATCAATAATCATTGCAAGATAGATTTGCAAACCCCTGCAAACTCATTACAACTCAGACAACTAAAGAATCACAACTTATAAAAGAGAATATTAAAAAATATATAATTCACAGAGTGGGTAGGCACACTACAAAGACAACAGAAAAAGCATAAATATTAAACCAGATTTGTGGGACAAGATGAGCTGCTCACATTGTGAAGGAATGGGCATTTTCTCTTATATATGTAGTCTGAAACTTTTTACACTATAATAGCTAGGTTACAGATGGTAATTCCACCACATTTTACTCTACAATTACACTTGAACAAATCCTACTTCAAATTAATGTGCTTTGGCACTTACTGAGTTTGAACATTCAAAATGCTCTCAGCAGCCACAGACTTCCAAAGAAAATGTGTCTGACTCTTCTGAAAAGCAGGTCACCTCTTCAAATACCTAATCATGGCTATATCTGTCTGGTTTTTAATATCCATCTCAAAAACATGTATTTGTCACTTACAGAATATTTTTGGGTGAAAGACAAAATTGTTTGAAACCAAGTTCCGTAGTTGGAGTAATGTGGAATATGTTAAACATCACCATTCACTGAGCTGCCTTGCTAAAGTGGCACTCTGAAACAGGTGTTTAGCAGTAGGGTTATGATATTTTTCATCAAAACGGGGTTTCAGAGACACAAGTTACTGTATTCCTTGAAATCACGTTCCAGAACGTCGGCATTACCTACATTTTTGGTTTGGGGAACTAATCTCTAGTCTCGGGAAAGAGAGGGAGTATATTCCTCAGTCAAGGTCATACCAAGCAAAAGACTGTGAAAGAGACTTACAAAAATCAGTTTCCAGATTTCAACCAAGTTTCTATACTTCTTCTAACAGGAATATTCCTCTTAGTCCTTTAAAGCAGTATCAATAGAAGCATTAAGATCATCACTGACGTAAAGAATAAAAAAATTCTTGTGTTTACTCCATTTACAGAGGTATCAGGTGATTTTTTTCTGATGCAAAAGAAAGCAGACATTGCAATTCTATATATTAAAAGCATGCAATGCTCTACATAATAATATAAAGGTTTTGTCAAGTAAATATTAGGCCTTAACTGCAGAAGCTGCTTGTACAATTCCTCAATATTGTAATTGCCAGCTTTATTTTCTTATGCTTGAGCAAAAGGCTGCATCTTCAGGAAATTTACAATTTGCACTATTTATTGAGACAGTTCCAATTCCTTTTTTATTTGTTTTCCAAAAGTGCCTATTTTTTACCTCTGCTGACCAGTGCAAAATCAAGCCCACTAATGTTTATAAAATACCACATTATTGTTAGATATCGAATCCAAATGCAAGCACTGCAGCTTCTAACAGATAGGAGCTTGATGGAATCTGTCTGGAGATTGCAGGTGTCCAGATTGTCTCAGCACCTACTCTGGTAATAGCCCTTGACACAGAAGACAGAAAGAGCTCAGCATTTTGTAAAACTTTCTGAAGCTTTGACATTTTAACAAGAACATAAAAATACCTCTCTTGCCTTTAATTTTCAGGTCTATTATGAGCTTAATAATTATAAACTCCGAGGAAATCCAGGCAGTTGCCTATTAACATTTAAGGTAGTGATGTGCTGCACAGATTGAACAGGAAAAGAGGGATAGAATTGATGCAATATTTTTTTCAGTGGTGCCTTGATCTAATGTTTTATCTGGTGTATAAATAGGATACTAAATGATCAAGAAGGCTAAAATGACTCTGGCAAACACAAAGAAATGATCCTTTTTAGTACTTCAGAATTGTGATAAACAAGCTAATACCTCTCATTTTTACATAAAAATTTTTGTTAGTAAATTTCAAAATGCTTCATTAAGGAGATAAATGTCAGTGCTCCTGTGATGCAGAGACACACATAAAAATCAGTGTGGTAGTGGCAAATCTGGGAGAACAGACAAGATCCCCTGCTACAGATATACTTTTGCACCTCCCCAGCCCCGTGCAAAATAGACTTCTGAGTCTGTCAGGGCTCTGGGTGACTTCCATGAGGTAGAGGGGGTAGAGGCAGTGCCTGGCCCCTCAGCACAGGGTGAGCCAAGCTCCCTTTGCTAGCTCTGACTCAGATACAAGTGGTGACCAGAGCTCCATCACTGTTAACAGGAAGAATTCCTACAGAATTCCTTCCACTAAGCTCTATTACTGCAGCATGGCACGGCGAAGGAGGGGTGAATGTTTATCTCATTGCTTAGCTGAGAGAAATTGCCCTTCTATGTTAAAAAAAATAAATTTTCTTCTTACTTAAAGATTCATAACCCCAAGAGGAAGTTGCTGTGCACGCGCTTTTTTTACTCTTTGTAAACAGGACACGATGGGCTTCCGTGTAAAACAGAACTTGTGATTTGGTCAAAGTCAGTAAGGTATGTACTGTACTCTTAACTTTTTTCTTTAAAAGATACTTTATTCTATTAGATGGAAATAGTACCAGGGCAATTCACCCCCTCCTGGTTTTCCTATCTATGTGTGAGCATCTTTGAGAAGTGGGATTAGAGAGAAACCTGCAGGCATATTAATAAATAAACTTCACATGCTGTTTGATATTAAGTAAACATACCGCTAAATATTTCTCTAGGGAGTTGTGATCTCATAACCCATGGACTTCTAATTTGGTTACCTGTGACATGTGGTTCTTACCCCCGGGGTTCCACAATGAATTAATTCTAAAATGCCTCTTAAAGTTTAACATGCGAAGATAAAATAATCAAACATATGTTCTTGAAAAAACTTGGTTCACTTTTCTTCGTAGGTAACATGAAGTGGTACTATTAAAAAAAATAATAGTACAAAAAAAAAAAGTAATTGAAGATCCTCAGTCAGGGAGACACACATGTTCCTGGTATAAGATAAGAGGATGGAACCCACTCTGGAAAAAGAATTTGCCTCTGTATCAGGGAAATTTCCCCTCCCAGCAACAATACTAACTCTGTTGTTACAACAAAAAGAGTCCTATTTTAGGAAAACGTGTTTGTCCGTGTATTCACGCATAGAAATATTCTTGGTGCTTTCTCTACATATTCATCCATTTATTCCACGTCGTAGAGGATGAAAATTCACCATTGAAAAATGGTTAACGAAAATACAGTTGTGGTGTTTCTGGGGTTGAGAGTTTTTCCCTTAAGTGAATCTTGATTTTGCAAGAGGTGTGTCTGCTTGACTTTGATCAGACAGACTGAACTGGATTTTACCCAGACCACAACTTCCCATGGTGGGCAATGATGTGGAACTCCCACGATTTCAGATTTCTCTTTCACATGACAAGAGGCTGTGTGGAATTCCAGGAAAGGCAATTCATCTAAACTACCAAGGGGAATGGAACATGAGACATCACTCTCACAAATTACTGCTGAACCCTGACAATGTTGGCAGCTCCAAGTTTTCTGAGTTTGGTTAGATTTTCCACCTAAATATTGCTTCTGAAAAGTAGATAGGTACTAATGATTTTCCTTATTCTGATTAACTTTGCTTCAGAATTTCCAAAATAATTTTCTCAACTTCAAGTCTCCAGTAGTGTTTTTCTCTGACAGAGTACAAAATGCTTGTAAATACTCTTTACAACCAATGTAATGCAAATATGGGGAAAAAAATAAAACGTACATTTGCCTCATTTTCAATTTATGATAATGACTAGGGAATTAACTGCAAAATGCTTAGAAATAAAGTTTTTAACTCAGAGCAAACTGGTACAGTGAGCCCATCACCTTCACAAACCAAAGAGCAGGAACATAGACATCTACATCTGAAAAGAAAAACAACAAAACAACAGGAATATCAAAATCACAGATTTGGTAGTAACACTTTTAGCAATGTTTTTCAACCAGGAGCAGGGCTCAAGGACAACATATATTCTCAGGAAAAGGACCTTGATAACTACAGAGCTACAGACCTCCTATAAATAAGACAAAATCAGCATGTGACAAAAATGTTGAAAAAAAAAAAGTTATAAAACAGGATATTTGATCAGAGATTATCTTTTTTATCTGAAGCTAAATCTGAGTTAAAAGTCACCACACCAAAAAAGTATTGTTTCATCTGCAAAAAACTCCCGAAATATAACAAAAATACCCAAAAACAAACCGAGAGTTTTTTGACTCCAAGTATTTGATTTTTCTGTATTGCATAATGTAAGAAAGTGAAAATTTTTCATTCTGTTTTACTTAATTTCATTCCTTTTTTTCCTATTTTATTTAATTTTGTTCCTTTTTTTTTTTTATGTAGAAAGCTGCTCAGCGTTCAACAACCCATGATTGCTTTGACTTGAAAGACACTGTTACTTATTTCCTTATTACAGGAAAACCATTAAAACAAGGTTTTGGACCACCTATACCACTGTAATACAGCCTGCATCTTGTTTTCTGTAGAACTTAGAGGATGCTCAGTGATATAAACTGTATGTGCAGCATCATATTTTTTTTTTTCACTTTGGTGAGGCAAACTAACTATTATTACAATTCTTCACATTGAAAGCTGAGAAAACAGACTTTAATTGAGATGGTTAACATCACACAGGACAGCCCAGGAATAGAAGCCAGATGGCTTGATTACCTGCCTAGAGTTCCAACCACTGTTTAGCTTTGCTTCTGAATTTCCTGTTTCTCAAGATGGACAATCTTCCCAAGATGAGAGAATCATGTCATATATCTCAATAGTTTATTATTTTCTACCTCAGCCTCACAAGAAAAGTTTAAAAAATTTCCTTGGAAAAAAAATAGATGAGATATAAATGAATACATGACAGAATCAATTTTTCTTTTAGCTAAAGGGCATAATATACAGCAGTGTGTCTCCTGCTGCTGAAGGGAAATTATTGGAACATCATTCTACTGCCCTATGAATGAGGACTATCAAAGAGCTTAAAGAAAGGGATAGTTACCAGGGAGAGAGGGAGAGGACAGGAAAAAAGTTCAATTGTTTGACTCACCCCTATACTTCCTACACAAGAAATCCAGCATCTAAAAAAACATACATAATCCACGTAGACTCATAAATCCTTGACTCCTGTGGGAAAACGGGTTTGTGCTTGTGGGGAATTTGGCTGCAAAACATGTCCTCTTTTTCCTGGGAAAGTTACTATCCTTTGGCTTTGACAAAGGCGCAGAGGAGTTTATCCCTTCTCAGTGAGGTGCACCCCAAATGTTACAGGGCCCTGCAAAGGCAGCCTGGGAGCTGGACGTTGAAGAGCAGTTTCTTTTCCACGACACACCTCACATTGTCTACAAAAACACCTGGGCAACACTCCAGGTTCCCAGGGCTGTGCAAGAGTAACTAGACTGTGGCCAAATAATTGTTTTCACTGATGTTACTCGAGAGCACACTCCTATTTCACTTTGCCTCCATATCAGCCCTGTGATGCTGACAAGAGGAGAAAAGCACTGAAGTCTTTGTTTTGGACACTGTAGCTGCTGTGTGTCTCTGCACACACCAGAAAGCAAATATTTTGAGCTGTTGCTTTTTCACAGTCACCTTCTAGAGGATGAGTGGGCTTCAAGGCTCTGAGGAAGACACCAGGTAACAAAGAGAGAGAAGAGTAAAAGCAGAACTGCCAATTTTGTTGGCAGCGTAAAAAAATACTTTGTTGATTCATTACATTGAAACAGTTCCAAATGGCATTGTCTAGTGATCACTGAGTTTCCCATGGTGGGTGCTTTTTCCCTCAGGGAAGGGACACCGTGTCATTTTGTGCCTATTAATGCAAAGCATGCTACATTTGCTTCAGTATCTTTACAACTATCCATATAAAGACTTAAAAACCTCCCTTAGTCAAAGATGACTGAAGAATATTTGCATATTAAAAAGTATCTAGACAATAAGACATAGGAAGTATATAGACACTAAAGCCCTTAAAATAAAGGGTGTTCTCAAGTTGTCTGAAAATTAAACTGCATGTATCAGAACACAGCAATAATTGACAGCAGAGGCTGGGGAGCAGCACAGCTTTTTTCCAGGGGCAGAAAATTGGGCAAGTACTGGTAGCTGCTCATCCTGTGGAGCTGAAGACACCTCTAAGATTTAGAGGCCTCAACGAGGTGGAAGCTGTGGCTGAAGTAATGGTTGACAATCAGATATTGAGCTCTTTCTCATAGTTGTTATTTAAATAATGCATCATCTGCCCTGACCACCACTCCAGTACAGGTTAGGGACACAAGTCTACCTTTTCTGTAAAGAATATAAGGGAAAATAAAGGCTAAAAAAAAATAATAATAATTCCAGCGTTTGTTTCATTTTCCATAAAAGAGAATGAAGAAACAGATTTATCTTAGCTATTTTATTTTTCTCAAATAGTTTGAGAACAGCTTCCCTCCCACTGAGGTGGGCAAGTGGAGAGGGAGGTGCTAAACTCTTCTTCCTGGTGACCACTGATCATACCCATTGGAATGTTTCAAAGCCAGATCAGGGAAGATTTAGACTCAACATTAGGACATTTATTTACTGGCAGGATGGTCAGTACTGCAACAGGGTTTCTAGAGAGGTGGTCAATACTCCAAGCCTTTCAGTGTTTAAGAGGTGTTTGGACAATGACCTCAATAATTTGCTTTCACTTTTGATCATCCCCAAAGCGATCATCAGTTGGATTAAGTGATCATTTTAACTCCATTCCAAATTGAAATATTCTATTCTATTCTATTTCTATAAGTGCTCTGATTGCTTTCCAAATGATTTTCTGATCAAGTTGAATAGTTACTCAAGTGGAGGAGCCTTAATTAGAAAGGGAAGATGAAAAAGTCAGGAAAAATGATTAAGTGGAAAATTACCAATCCTGCATTCTTTTTTTTTTTTTTGTTATGTTGTTCAGTTCTTTCCAGTACACAATGCAGGTAAAATCACTTTTCAACTGAATTTAATAGACATATTCTGTGGACTTTTTTTGAAACCCACCTTGATCTTCCATCATTTGAATTAAGCTAAAGAAGAAATACAGACAGAGACAGCCTATTTTAAAAGGAATTTGACCATGATAATACTGGTGGTAGACCCCCATTCATACAAAGCAATAAATAAACAAAAGCTGGGAAAAAAAACACCGCAAAACAAACAAACAAAACCACCTCAAAACAAACCAAAAATCAACAGTATACTAATGAATTTCAAAGCCAAACTAAACTTTGTTCTTTCTGGTCATCTGTAACAAGCTGATCTACTAATGGCCCCTTTTGAGCATTGCACTGCTTTCAGTTTTTCCAGAGACAATTCATAAGAAATAAGATGTAATGAATCTCTAAAACTGTACTTTCTTATTACATTAGCAGGGCCTCTCATCTGATTGGGAATTTTGAGAGAATCACAGAATTCATTAAAGCAATTTACTGTATAATGGTAGATGGCTAAGATAGATCCCTACTAATGAGATGAACATTAATTAAATAAATTGTTGAATAGAAGTGAGCTGTTTAGCTGAGTTAAAAAGCCTAGCAAACAAACCTCAAATGCTACAAGTCTGAATTCTGTTCACTGAGAAGTAGAACAATTTATTTTTTTTTTTTTATGAGAAGGCACATAGCCAGCAGGTCTGGCAGTGGTGACCAGTCTAAATCTGTAAAAGCCAACTACACACTTTCCCAAATGAAAGCACATTTTTTTTTGTTGTTGAATTATATATTAGAGATAGAGCTCAGCAGGTAATCATCTTTAGTATCAGCAAAGGTCCAGTTCAACTACAAAGTGAGGTGGCCCTCAAAAAAAAAATCAAAACATAAGCTTTAGAATTAGGTCCCCCTCCTGGCATCTACAGGTTGATTTAATGACCCAAATAACAAGTAACTGCAACATTATGGAAGAAAACCTAAAGGAAAGGCTCATATTCAACTTTCAAAACACACCTTAGCTTTATATTATCATTTTCCTTTTTCAATATCTTTTACCTACTACCTAGGTATCAACCCTTTCTTTGGTGTTACACAAAATAAAAGAAACTGATTAAACCATTATTTACTCAATATTTGGTATAGGTTTTACAAGATGCTTTCAGAGCTCCCAAGGATGGTGTTAACTTCCAGCTGATTTAATTTTTTTTTTTTCCCTGTCCATTTTTGAGACAACAGTTTGGACAAAATAAAACCTCAAGCTTTTTGTTCCATAAAGGCCCGTTTTACACTAAGCACTTGAAGGTGAAAAGAGCATACATCTGTTAGAATGAGATTATAGGACTCAGAGATTTTTCCATAGATAGGCACCAGCATGAGGTTAAAAAAAAAAAAAAGGACAAAACAAAAAACCAACCAAACAACAATAACAAAAAAAAACCAAACAAAAAAAATAAAAATAAAACCCCAAAACCAAACCACAATGAAAGTTGCACACAATCCAGTGATAGGTGGATTTAAATGAGACAACAATGTGGCATTACTAACAAAGGAGATAAAGGAAGAACAGGAGAGTCAAAACCATAAAGTGAGGCTAAGCAGTAAAAGGTGTGAATTATAACATGAGAGAAGCAGCTTGTGGAGCAACTCGAAAATAAGTTGAGATCCAGCAACCATGATTTTCATCTGGCTGGGAAGTCACAGTTAGCCACTGCATTTTGACTGGATAAGAAGGGGATGATGGAGGTTTAAGAGGAGCCAAAGAGAGTGACAAGGCAGTAAGCAAATGTTTTAAGCTCAGAAAATTGAAATAGAGAGGGAATTTTCAAGGGTCTCAGCAGTGGGGTAGTACAAGGAGTAGAAGAGCAAACAATCGTTGCTCTCTGCATCTCTTTGCACAGAGACGTGCTTTTGTCCGGTGGGATGAAGAATGAAAAATAAGAGGAGAATTGGGAAGAAGAAAGAGAAATTTACCCTGCTCTTAGGAGAGTAACTGGCAACCAAGGTTATGGAAGCCTGAGAAACTAAAGATCTTCACTGCAAAAGGCAGAGCACTGGGACCAGGGACATGTCCATGGTGTCACATTCAACAAGGAATTCCTTGGTAGTAGGACCAAAATTAAGTTGAGAAGTCCAGAATGTTTTAGAACCTCAGTCAAGTCAAAGTATGTGCATCAACAATAAGACCTTGACTTTCAGTAAGCTTGATAGTATTACACATGCTCTGATTTCTTCTTCCCCAGCAAGCTTCATTCTCTTAAAAGCCTTCTCCTCTGATGCAAAGGAGAAAAAACAACAATGCTCAATTCTGAAACTCTTTATTATCACCAGTGCATAGGAAGTTTCTGAAAAACAATTAACATTGCTGCCATTTGGAAGACAGACAGATCTGCTTGTGGTGAACTGTGGTTTCTATAGATTACACCAAAGATGGAGAAGGAAGATGTATAAGGTCAGCCAGGCAGAGAGAGACTCCACCCAGAATCCTGCTGACAGGGAGAGGATGTGAAAGAAAAAAACAATGTAGTGCAACCCTGGCTAATTGTTGGGTATGAGGCAGCTGTTTTTGAAAGCTGAAGTGAGCCTCCTTGTCTATTTAACGGAAATAACATCATCAATCAAGTTTAGCTGAATCAGGATAATAGTGAAAATAACAGATAAATAAGACACCATTCCATTAAAAGGTGAGTCAACTCAAACTTTTCTCTCTGATAGAACCCCAAATTTTCTCTGAATTCTGACTTTCAGCATGTTAAATAACATATATTTATGTCTACCTAATTTTATTTCACAATCAAAAGAACACAATACTGTCTTGATCCTAATAAAGGACTTCCCCCTAGTTTTTTTCTAAAATATGTTTTGAACTCAGTATATTCCTGTGAGAAGCTACAATAGAATGGCTTTGTCTGACCATTATACACACATGTCACATATAGCAGGTGACATCTCACAAAGTCATCCTTATCAATCATACTGAAAAATGAAGTCCATGTATTACACAAAACTCATCACTGCCATGTCATCTACATCTGGTGGCATTGTTTGGGGGCAACAGCAATTTTAAAGGACTTATGTGAGCAACTCCCTAGTTAAAAGTCAAGCTAATGTCCAAGTAAATCACAGGAAAAGTATTCCTCTCATAGGCATGTTGGTCTGAAATATTTACGCGTAGAACTGTGAGAACTGGCCATTTCTGTGATTTGAAAGAGCTTATTTGTACTGTTCATCCTTCTACCCCATCTGTAACCCACCGCAGGAGTTCACATATGTTGGACTCCTCCCTTCATTTCATCTATCAATCTTGGTTTTCCTGTTTCCTTCTTGAAGCCTCTAGCCAAGGGATTGAAATACTTATGGCCTATTCCTACCAGCATTTCAAGCCTGGGATTCCAGTTCTTTGCCAGCACTAAATTGATCAACCATCAACAACCCAAGTACTACAGAAGTGGTAGAAGACTTTGTGTACTAGGTAGCTAGCCCACATTTATTTTTTACTTATAGCTGAGTTCTTCAGAGCCTTTGGCAAGCAGGCAGCTGTGCCCAGCCGTTTCCGACTGATGTATTCACACACCAAAAAGACGTGTAAATACAGCCTAACCCAAGCAACTCCAAATTGTTGTATACTGTGAGTGAAATCTTGGCTGGGTAGCTACTGTAGAGGTGTCTACATTGCCAGATTCTTATCTGTGCAGTCAGGAGTAGCAGAATGCCAGTGGCTGTGCTCTCCTTCACAGGTCCCTCCAGAAGAGGATTGAGACACCAGGTTGTAAGAGGAACTTAATTCTGACACTGCCTGTTCTGTGGATAAATAGAGGGCTCCAGAGTTGTCAATACAGCACTTTTGCTACCACTCGATTCACTGCAAAATAAATGAGGATATTTTCCTCTTGCAGCATATATTAAATCCCATTAGCATTAATGAGAGTTGCACGTGAGTTTGGCAGGGAGCACGCACAAAGTGCAGAGCAGACAGTTTCCAAATTCTCAGCCCTCCCTTATATCTTTCAACCATCTTTCCTCTGTGAAAGCCTTACTGCACCAAGTCCAAAATAAAAAAGGTAAATCAAATTACTGCACGTGCAGTATGTTAGGATGATGGGCTGGGGTGGGGAGGGAGGAATCCAAGGGCCCGATGTGTAAATAATTACTGTGCTTGCATTTAGCAAACTGCTACCAGTTAAATTCCCAGACAGTGCTAATACAGTAGGAAGGCTTTGAGTTGGCTGAGCAACTTTTCACAGCACACTGGTGAAATAATAAATTGTGCTATGACCGATAACATTCAATAATTTCTCTGATATATTGCTACATCCACTTTTTCAACAGTATAAAGCTCATATTTCTCTGTCATATTAGTAATTTCCATATTGCATTTCAGGCTCCTTCTTGGAGTTTGTAGGGAAAAGTACATCACAGTAGTAACAAAAGGAAACTGACAGTTCTTTAAAATAAAAAATAGCGACAGAAAAGAAAGAAGGAAATGTCAGGATTTATTTTTTCTTAAAACTTCCATAGTATACCAACTGATGCCTACAGGAGAAAAGAAAAAAAAGACAGCAGCTTCTACAACATTGCTTCATTACAGACCCAGCAGAGTAAAAGTCCATTTTGCCTTTTTCTTCCTTGATGATATCACTAAAGCATTAATGGAATCCTTACGCTCCATTGGTATGGTATGAATTTATCTACAGCACATTCTTTATTGGTTTGAGTACAGATATGTTATTTTTGTGTATGAGAAGGTGGGGAAAAGGGACTTTTCTGCAACTGTTAAAGAAAATACATCCCTTATTAATGTAAAATTGGGGAGGAAAAAAGCAAACTTTAGTACAAAATAAAGCAGTATCGATATTCAGGTTAGGTTATTTGAATGAGTGAGAAATTAATTTCAAACAACTATTATGCCAAACTTTGTTGACTTGAACTTCAGTTACCCTTGCAGGGTTAACTCTGTTACAGCTGGCAGCAAAAGACATACTATTTTTGTTATGACTGTAAAAAGAAAAAGTAGTTTTATTTTAAGGGACATCTACCTTTGGAATTAGTTATTACCATAGGATGCCGTTGTCCTCATTTGATTATAAAACTACAAACATTTTACTGATTATTATTCACCTAAAATTTTATTTTTTGACATAATATGTGTTGACTAGAGGGCAAGATAGCTCTTTCTGCAACATTTTTAAATATGATTTTTTGCATAGAGAAATATTTTTTTAAACAACACAGAGTCATTATGATCATGCACTGTGCTGTTAAAAAGTCTGTGTGACAAAAAACTTTTATAGATGCCATAATTACAGCATCTGAGTGGAATTTTCCACCCACGATTTTATTCTGAACTTGACAACCAGATTCCCAATTATAATTCCCTAAGTCCCTCCACTCATCAGTACCATTTGGTTTTCAAATGGGGGATGATCACATTCATCATCCTCTTACACATCCAAGAAGGAATATAACCTTTAACCACTAGACCAGATTCTGCCCTGATGTTGTACTATGAGGAAAGAGGGAAAGAGGAACTGGAGGCAAAGCCCCACCAAGTCCTTGCACCTTGCTGATGGCCAAACTAGCTGAAGCAAAAGGGTTGGGGGAACAAAGAAAAGAGAAAAAAAGGAGAAGGAAAGCAGGCAAGATTTGTAAAATAATTATGTTCCTGGTTCAAGTGGAGTTAACTAGTGGATCCTCAGGGGTATAAACAAGGTAAGTGGGTCAGAACAACTCTTGTAGGTTGAGGAGAAGAAATGTATTGATGGAGACTGGTAGAACAATTCCACAGAGACTCTTGTCTCTTGTGGAAAAAAACAAATATTTTTACAGCTAACTCTCCCAGTCACAGCTGCCATCTTACAGGCTCTTTACTGGATTAGCACGTGTGGTAACCTGGCTTCCTGGGGCACTAGAATATGCCAAAATACACAGAAGAATCATGGCTATTTTGATGCCCTAAGTTGTCTGCTTAGCCTGTGCCTGAGAGCGCCTCTGCTCTTAGGCACGCAGCTCTGGGGAGTGCTGATCACACATCAAGTTAATACTGAGAAAGACAAGAGCTTAGATAGATTTTTGGTTTTAAGAGCTGTAGATTTCTAGTGTACAGGAGAAGTTCAGTGACAGCAAACATCTTATTTACTATCATACAATCACCATCAGCTTTTCAGGTTCTAAGCAAATTACAGAGAAATCTATCTATGCTATTGCCTAAGGAAATGGCAAGAATCAGTGTCAGAGCAGAGCTCAAAACACACAGAAACAAGCCAGCACATGTAAATGATCACATCAGAGGGCTAAGTCTGGAGAATGAGATCAGTTGAACCCATGAATAAAGTCTCAAGTGTTATTGCTATGAATTGTGAAAACCATAGGTTTAAAAACTCACAAGCAGTTAATTTATTTATCCAAAAGCTTGTCTATCTAAAGAGATTTACTACAAGGCTTTGCTGTAACTGCTCTGTACAAACTGGTCTCTCCAAACTAACAGCTGTGTTTACTAAGAGTCATATGATGAGAGGACATGGAGAAAGGGGAGGGAGAAGGAGGAGAAGCACAGCAGCACGACCAGGTAACTCACTCTCATCTTTGTCAGGCTTTTCTTGGACTGTTGGCATATGGGCATAACAGCAGAAGTCAAGGAGAATTGACTGCTTTTTGCATCTAGTGATCAGCATCCCAGATCCTCAACACCTTCCCTGCCATTCCTCAAAGTAGGTGATGTGATTCTCAGGCTCCCAGCAGATCAGCATGAGCACCACACTCTGCCATATGGCACAGTGTTGGCAGCTGCTAACACGCCAATTTTATCTGCTGTGCTATTGCCAAACAGCAGCAGCTTTCAGGCCAGCTCCTATGACACCACTAAGCACTCCTGGTTGAATGATTCATGAGAGCAGCCATGGTAACTACCACTGCTTGTCTCTGCTTGCATTTCCAGATCTCTTTTGGTGACTGTGCAAGACATGGAGTGAATAGCAGCTTCAAGAACAACAATTTTCTGGAGCAGCCTTTCCCCACAAAGCCACTTCTGGGCTCATGAAGCAAGAACCAGCTGGCACTGGAGAATGGTACTGCAGAGCTATTATGCCTGGGAAGAGCTGCAGAACTTCAACCTGATGTAAATATTTCCTTTGATGTAAGGAAATATTTAAACCTGTAGCTTAGTCTTGAGCTGTAGCAACAGGGTATCAGCATGAGAACCGTATGGGCTGCGAGACATCCACAGCCCTGGTTAGCCAACTGCTTGCCCTGGCTACCAGCTGCAGGTCTCAGTGACTGGACTGTTAGAGTGAAGGTGTAATCTGTCCTCTTATAGCTCATTGTGTCTTGCAAGTCTTTCCATTCCTTGGGAGGACAGTGAGAGTTTACATTTCCCCCCAGGTTTATCTGCAGAAGATCTTCCGTCTTATTGTAAGGAAAATTAATTTCTACATGGTACTTCATGACCATCATCTACACACAGTTGATCTACAGAATAAATATATTTTAAAAAAATAAACAAAATCAAAATATCTTACTTGTGTTAAGTTATAACTGCTCAGAATCTACCAGCACAACCCCATAATTAGGTAGAGGCAGCTTAAAATCCTCTGTCAATATACCCCATCTAAATTAAATTCATTTGAGGTGACCCGTATCTATTCTTTGGGGAAAGAATACTGCTCATTTTGGATATTTGCCTTCTATAGCAGTTTCTGCTGCCTGATGTGGCTTAAATCTGTGGCACAACTTGCACAGGCTCCTCAGTACAATGTGCCAGAGAAATGCTTCATTAAATTGCAACTGTAGAAATTAAAAGAATTCTGAATTCTAGAATTGACCCAGAGTCTTTTTTTTTTTTTTTTTTTTTAGTGAATGTGCTGTGCAAAGAACAAAGGTTTGAATTGATAGGTAAGAGGCAGCTTGGATTAGACTGTTTAAAAAAAAAAAAAAGTAACAAAAAAACCTGATAGCCAATTGTCATTTCTGGCCATGGAGTTTTCCTTTCTATGACCAGTCAGGCCAAAAGACCAAGATGGTTTGCCAGGCTGCGAAACTTTCATGAGCAGTTGGAAGAGAGCAGACACAGTTTTAAAAGCTTCAGAGAGGGCTTCTCTATTCTGCAAAGTTAGAATAATATCTATATTAGTGATGTATTTTATATCTAAAATTTTAGATCTTGTGCAGACAAGTTAAAAATTAGATGTACTGTTAATTCAGATTTACAATGAATTTGAAGCATATTGGGAGTCAATGGTATTAATAGCTTTGTGCAATATGTTTCCTATCTATTACTTCAATTGTTTTTTTAAAAAACATTTGCAGTGATAAAAATCACCATTCAGAGATTTACGTTGATAAAAAAATGCTGTTACTGATAACAAACTTGCACAGACAATCCAAATTAATTGTTGGTTTGATTAAATTGCAGTGTATATATGTATATATATATGATAACTATGAGATCTTATGGTCACACTGGGATTCTCAAGCAACACAGATGTAGTAAGTGCTCATTTTTAATCTAGTGCAGTTGGCATGTGCACCAGAATCATGTTGGACAACATACATTTGAATAGATTAAGTAACAAACAACTGCTTCAGGATCCCCAGTATCAACAGAAGTGGATGGTGCCCATTGGAGGGAGCAAGAGAATACTGGGGCAAACAGATGTGGCAGTACTGTCAGTCTAGTTCTTGCACCTGTCCAAACAACATCATCATCATTTTAATGTGTTGAGAGAGGTAGCAATTTAGAGGAAAGAGAAACAAGAGTTCAAAAACTGGTATGAGATTTTATGAGGTTTATATCCACCCTTTTTAGGAGAAAATATCTATATAATGTGCAAGTCAAGCTCTTCAGACAATAGCTTCTGTGGTTAATGTAATTATTCCCTAGAGCCTTCCCTGATGTCAAACAGAGCTTTCAGGGTCATTTCTATCACAGCAATGTCAAAGAACTCATGGCTCTCAGGCACTGGAAGACACAGTAGTTGGTACTGTCACCCTCATAGCCACAGCCCTGTCACACCTTATACAGCACTATTTGTGAGTGATGTCCCATAGCAAAACTCCTTACAATTCATCTCTGAGTAGGGAGTTGATGATACACTACCAGAAGTCACATTTCCATCTTTTTACCTCTATAACCTGTGTTTGAACCCAACACTGCAGAGCGCTGTATGACCCTGCTTGACCAACACCTTGGCACTGCCCACAAGCTTTTTATACTGGTGGGCAGTTTCTTTCTATACTTTCTAGATCTGGGCCTTCACATCTCCAGAAAAGAAGAGATCCAGTGTGTGGCCTCATTTGGGAACCGAACAAAGGGGGCATAGTACAGATTCAAAGCATGAAATAAAACCAGAAATAGCATGTTCACTGGGTACGCAAAATTCTTGGAGCACAAGCAAAGTCTGACTGTACACCAGAACTTCATCTGAGAAGTGAAACAATAATTCAGAGCAGTAGAGGAGCTACAGTGAAGTCCTGTAGTTAGAATAATCTGGACACAGGCAGACCCACAGCTGTATGAATAAAATAGTACATATTCACATAATTAGACTATTTTATAGGGTATATGCAAAAGAGAACCAAACTAAAGTTGCACCAACATCTTCAATTCTAACACTTCCATTACATGTATTAATTAAATCAATCACTGTATTTACTGTAAATATAGCAACTTAGCACAATTTTGTAATAAAAAAGTGGACTTTCAGGAGAAAAGTCTTGCATCGTACCACATTGTCAATAAAACACCCCACAGCTATGCAACTTCAGAGCAATAAACTATGGTTTACACTCACCAAGAAATTACCCAAAGCAATTTTCTCTTTAAATTCTTCTGCATGAGAGCAATCTCAAGGCTGCAACAAGCAGCTCTTAAGTTCACAGGAGTGAACCATTGCTCGTGATACTGGAAGTCACCATGTTTGTGCTTTCTTTGTGTTGAAAGCCTTGTCAAGACTCACACACTCAACTGTATTTCGTGAAACACTACTTCTGTTTTTCCCTACAGTTCTCACAGAGATATCTAGCAACCTTATACTTCATGTCATAAAGGTAGATCTAATAAACTTTAGTATTATTTCTTCAGCCATGTCTCAGGTAAAGTAACTTCAGAAGTCATCCTTTATTCCTTTGCTTTTATACAGTCAACACTTTTGCCAGAACCAAAGTGTAATGTTAACGGCAATCTTTGTGTGTGGAACTGTGATGTACCTCCAAATTCCTCCATAAAAATCTTAATTCTGAAAGACAGTCCAGTAGACAATAACAAAAAACCCTGTTGTTAAGAGAAATGAGTTGATGGGGCTTTATGGTAAGGTTTCTTATGGGGCAGTACTTGTGCAGCAATACAAATACAGTCCAATATCCTCTAATTATTTGATGCAAGAAAACTATAATTTCCTGTGGCATGCATTGTACATGACTTTGTCAAGGGATGTGAAGAATAACACAATTAACAGAAGCAGAACAGAAACTTGTAGAAAGATTGTACCTGGCCTGATGCTGAGAGTAACCCAATTTATTTCTTACTTAGATATTTAAGGTATTCATTTATATGTCTATAAATTATCTAATAAATAAATTAAATGTAATAAAATTTAAAAAAAAATCAACCAAACCCCAAAATATCGTACAATCCTTGCCCAAATGGAAGCCAAATAACTCCTATGGGCCAAGATCTCAAACTGAAAATCTTTGGTTCAGCCAAACAAAACAAGTGTAACATACCCTGAAAAACTGTCACACCCAGGCAATTTTGGCACTAGCAAGAGGATGCTCCAGAAGCACAGCACGGTCCCTTTTCCAACATCTTTTCACCCCACCAGCCACTCTCACTTTACTAATATTCATAAAGATATAGCCTTAATAGCCTTATTCCCCCTTCAGAATTAAGCGACAGATGAAGAGATAAGAACATCTTCTATTGTCCCTTTATGTCCAGTCTATAAAGAATGATCCTTGTCAACTGCTCTCCCTCTTTTCTGCTGCAAATCTCTGTGTGTGCTATAGTACCATCAGAAACAACAAAAATAATACAAGAAGAAGTCAAACAATACAAGAAGAAGTCAAACATTTGACCATGAAGCATTTCAGCATCAAGAGAATGCCGTGTCATGTTTTCAGCTTCTACCCAGAATATTTCTAGTGGTTTTCAGAATAAAAGGAACGAGAACATTGCCAACCCTGCAACGGTTTAAAAAAGAAAACAAAACTAGACAAATAAGAACTGTTTCAAGAGAATGAAAAACACTTTTCTTAAATTCAGAGGTGGAATTGAGGTGTGGAGCAATTTCTCTCTCTGCTTTCTCCCATTCCATCAGAAGAAACAGAAGCAGCCAAGGTGAGCATGCAGTTGGGAATCCTGTTCACTAATAACTATTACCTAGGTAACAAACAATTTCTACACTCAAGATTCTTGTTCTCTAGGAAGCTTTAGCAACAGTGATTGCAGTTTTCTAGTTAATCTGAAAGGTATAACCTAAGGTAACATACAGGCAAGAAATACTGAAATACCCGATTAGGAACAACTCTAACAGGTAAGAATGGGGTTGAGCCTCATCATGTGTGTTAATGCAGTCACTGCATGATAATATGTTCTACTCAAGAAACAGTTTGTATAGTACTAATGATTGCCTTTTTGTGTTTGTTTGTTTGTTGCTGTTTTGGGGTTGGTTTTTTTTTTTTTTTTTTGGCTCAGAAAGCCAGAACAGTGGCTGAAAGAAGCAGTGTTTCTGAGGAGGAAATAGGAAAAAAATAGGGAAAAAGAAGAAGCGTTAGGTACTGAAAAACAGAAGGTTAGGAATCAAGTAGCTATGTGATGCCTTTAGCTTAAAGATCAGAACTGCAGTTATACTTCAGGTCTTAGGTGAAATGAGTTTGACAGATTAGGTCTGGTTACCAGCTGTCAGTGAACTACATCGAAACACGGCACACACAGGCACAGCTTACTACAACTAACTGCTCTCTGCTTGAGACAATTTCCCTCTGGAGCTAACATGAAGATAAATGAACTCCTACCCCCAGGGAGAAGTGTCCCTCAATGAGGCAAAACAATATGCACTCAAATATGCTACAGGGCCGCTGCTCTTCTTGACTGTTACAAATAGAAGCAGAAGTCTGTGTTTCCCAGTAGTTGAATATGGGCACTACACGAACTAGAACACTACTAGAGCAGGGGTTAGACAGGGAGGGAAACCCCTTTTTTTTTTAAATAGGAAAAAATCTTAACATTTTCTCTGCTGAGGGAATTCTTCTCTCCTTCTCTCTTCTGTCCCGATTCCTGATTGTTCTTCAAGAGAAGGCAGCATTTCTTGTGAAACTCTGGCATAAAGCACTTTCTGAGAAGATAAATTATCTCACATTTCCTGCTTTTTTTCCTTTTGTTTTGTCTCTTTATCTTCCAGTGTCTCCCCTAAATACTGTTTTGCTGTTCACCACAATTTATTGAAATGAAACCAAGCTTTAGACATCCTACTTACGTTTGCCCTATCACTCACTAGATCACACCAGGATATCCTGCAATTCCCTTCCTTAAAATTGATTCCATTAGGAACGATTCTCTCAGAAGTTTGCTGTTGAGCATATTTGCTACTGTGTATTTTGAAATAGCAACCACAAAGCCATCAGTTTGGTAGTATTTTTAAACTTGTCTTATCTAAATGACGCCGCTTTGCATTCAAAGCACAATCCACGATCTAAAAAAGTCAAAAGCTGCAGTAATGAGATTAAAAAAATGGGATTTCTCTCTTAAAAAAAGTATCATCTGCACAAACACCTCTGAGAATCCCCCAAGAAATCCCTAGGATCACTGAAATGTTTCTTGAATGCCATTAACATCCAACACCTTTATATTTGCAAGTATGTACCCATTCTGGATAAAAACTAGAACATTTTTATTAAGTGTGAAAGAAACACACTATCATCAAGAGAAGTACTGCAAGTGCTTCATACCCATACTTGCACCACTACACAGAAATTTCTTAGCAGAGATTTAGTACTGGGTGTACTAAATCTTGTAAAAGTGAACCTTACAGTGTTGTTTTCATTTCTCCAACCATCGTGTCAAGCAATGAACAGATGATCACATATGTGAACCACTGAAGATAAAGAATTTACTCAAGTCTGTCTCCAGGTCCTGAGAAAGCGTTACTTAGTCTTAACTTCTTGTCAGCACACAGCAAAATTGCAGTGATGCTGGATGTCAGCAGTGGCAAAGTCTGGAAAAGCTTCAGCCCTGCTCTATAATTTCTTCACACAAACCTCTTTGCAGATTCCCTTCTTCCCTAATATTTTTTAAGTTATATTTAATCTTCATTGGAGAAAAAAAAAAAATCAATCATTATACAATTGAGCCTACAAGTACAGCTTTCAGTATCAGGGATGCAGAGTCTCCAACTAGTTAGTAGTCTTTTCCATCCTCCTTAAGTTCCTTTTTCAAAATGTAACTGTTTCAGAGATTCCTTACTGGATAACTATGGTTACACAAGTTTTCCAAATGAAACCCGCAGGTTATGCAAAAGAAACTCTCTTTGTGGCTCAGTTCATTTCTGTTCACCCACAGACTAAATGCAAGAAGCTCTTTCCCCTCCAGTGGCTCTGTTCATCTCCAGTTGTGAACGAATCACTATGCAAACAGCCTCGAGGCAGCATTTTACCCTTTGCACCAAGAGAAGAGAGCAGAAGATGCCAGAGCTTGAAACAGACTGAAAGACCCATGTTACCAACACAGCTATTGATATTCTGATCTAACAAGTGATAGACCATGTTTGATAATAAAATAGACACCATTACTTAAATAATAAAATAGACACCATTACCTTTTAAAATAGATTATTCTATAGTGCTACGGCTAAACCCCTTCCTGTTCAGCGTATCAACCAGTTCTTCAGTTCCTAAGCAATGTCTCTTGCATCCATCTCTTCATGTAATTACGTAAATATTGAGTCTGAATACTCATATTAAGAACCACGCCATTACATATACTTTCCCATTTATACAGGACAGCAACTTCTGTCTCACAGCTGCTGCTGGTTTTTAGATCAAACTATAAAGAGGATAATCTTCAGCTACCTCATCTTTCCTACCACACATCATGACATCCACCATGCATTTTCATAATCTTTTATCAATTTAGACTTCAAGAACAGAATCCATATGTTTGTGCCTAACATTTTCTTTGCCTTATTACCAGGTGAAGGTCTGATTTTGGCTTTCATCCTCCTGCCACAACTCAGAGCAAGTTCATTAATGAAGTTTGGCCTGATAATTTAAACAGGTGTTGGCAGCATAAAGTTGACCTCCAATTAATAATGAAAGCCAGAATTCTGGAAGAGATAAGGACAGTACAAGTTTGGCAGCCCACAACAGAAAAAGGCACCAGCAGAGCAAACACATTACTTCTGACAGGGTTTGGGATTAGTAATGCAGATATTTTCTCAGCATTCAGTGACACCAGAGGTTATATTATCAAACAAAGACGCTACCCCAGATACACAGGTGGTGGTCACTGATATACACAACATATTTTGTCATCCCAAAACAGGTATGTGTTTATTTGACTAAAGAAAAACTACTTGCTGTTACAGCGGTGGTGGTTTTCTGTTCTCTAAATTCAGCACCTCTGGAAGGCAGTGACAACTTTGCACTTTCTCAAACCATCAGCCCATATGCTGTATGAGCATCCTGCCAATCTTATGGATATACAGATCAGCCGGTTGCTTCAGTCCAAGCCTGAAGAATCAACATGACTGGGACAAAAGGAGGGTGCTAAATGTCGTGCGCGCTCACACGTGAATTATTGAGTGACTTCATTCAAAGCAGTCTCTTCAGGCACACAATTTACAAGGGTGGGCTGGCAAATACGTGCAATATACACAAACCCACTGACCTAGAAAGCGGGGCTTGCTCCATGACAGTCGGTGGCAACAGTTTGAGAAGGAACCTTTGAAAAATTCCATTTGAGGACAACAGGACCTGGCAGCTGTCAGCCCTGGTAGTCAACTCAGTGGGGAGTAAGGCTTGGCTAGCCATGTCATACCCTTGCCAAGTTGCATGGACTAAGGCTCTAGCCAAACCTTTCAGCAGACTGGACATAATTAATGCAGAAAAGGCCCTTTGCCCTGCAGCAGCCTGAGAGAAGCTGATAGGGAAGCATGGATATTGCCCTAATTTTATTCCTGGGTTATTTAGTTCTGTGCAATTATGAATTTAGGTACTTGCAAGAGTTCAAGACAAAATACATTACTTCAGCTTTTGCAGGAACTATGAAAGAGCCCAAAGTGTTTATTTGTTGATAAACACAAATGTAAAAGCATGTGCAATCATCACCAAGCCTTTTTTTTAAACAAAAATTACAGATAAGGTCAAGACATAACACCATTATTTGCTGGAGACTGACATGAAAACTTCCATCAACAGAAGGTCAGAAATCAATGTTGCAACAAAACCTTGCCTTTTGTAGGCATGTCTTCAGGAGCTATAGGAATATGCATCCTGGGATAAGTTGCTATGTCAGTGGGTATTCAAGTTTTAGCTAAGCACCTATTAGGCATCCTGTATAGGTGAAGGTATACAGGCAAAGGTATGGACAACTTTTTCAGTGTATGATTTAGAATGGAAGCATAATGGTCTCAGTTATTCTCAGAGGAAACCACCCCCTCTCAACTGACTATGCAGAAAGCTTATCTCCTACATACCTGCAACTAGGTGCTTAGGCCCTGCTTCATCTCACCTAAACACACCTACCTAGCAGTGTCACCTTTCTCCTTTTGTAGGCAACGGGGAGAGTTAGACACTTGGAGATGCACCTATAAACTCATCCCTGTACACCAACTCATCTCTTCAAAGACTAAAGAAATTCAGACAAGTCGCTTAGACACACAACTCTTGGCCTTGAGATGTCAGGCAGAATTAACCCCATGGTTACCACTTCGTGTGATGTATCCCTAGACTCCTAAACACAGCTTTTCCTGGCTAATCATAAAGGTGTGTTTCAAACCCATTCACCCCGCCGGCTGCAAATAATGTAATCGATTTTTCTCTCTTTCAGAAATGCTCTGCCAGAAATCACCCCCTCCTGTGCACCCAGCATCTACAGCTGGGCACTCTTTCCACAGTCCTCCCTCCAGCGAGGTGCCAGCACTGACTCAGCTTCTGCCAAACAGCCCAGCTCCTGCTTTGCTGTTCTGATGGAAGGACTTGGCCTTTCTCCTGCATTCTTTTAGGCATCCATGTAAGAGACTTAGAACGGGTGCTGAGGATTAGATATACATAATACCTCCAAAAGGACTGAACAGAAAGGGAGAGAGTAATGCAACTAGCCACATCACACCTGTCCAGGCCAAGAATATTCACCTCAACAGGCAAAACCAGGAACAGTAAGGTGTGTGTGATTTGTGGCTAAGCAGCAACTCACCATAAGTGTTCTGAATCACAGTGATTTAGATGTTCTTGATATCTAATCTTATGTTGTATTGAGGACATTGTAGTGCAACTCCCAGCATCCAGTTCTGTGTTAGCTACAGTTGTACACATTAACTTCTATAACACATTGCTGCCAAGCCTTATGTCCCTTCCTAAATACAGCATTACGAGGGATTTTTTTAAAATCACAAATCAGACACAACAGTCCGCTAAATCAAGAAATTCTCTTTAAGAAAGGCAATAGGTTTTGAACCTCCAGAGTACTTCGGGGCCACATTTTCTGGCTTTCCTCCACAGCAATGAGGACCACAAGTAAATGTTAAAAATAATAATAAAAAAAAAATAGAGCAAGAAAAAGAAAATTAGAGTGGAATCACTTGTCTCCAGCATCTGGCTCTTGAAGAGAAACATACGTGACTATCATTCTTTCATTACCCTCCACTCATACGATCCTCACCACCCTCTATTAGATGGAGAGTCTCACTAGATGATTTACAAAGCTCCCTGTCTGCCAAGCATATTTGGGGCCATATAATTTTACCCTTTCATTATACATACTGTTGTTATGTAAGGATGTGGGCACACTTACCAGGTCATCATTTCTTTTGGGAGGCAGCGGTCCTGAATTGCAAGCTGTAGTCAGCAACAAACTCTGCCTGATATTCTGCTACTTAAGTAACTCAAATAAGAATGATATCAAAGTGATAAACACAAGCCCTCTTTGCTTTGCTCTTTTCATGGCCTCAGTCTATATTTTCTGTCAAAAAATACTGTTAGGTATTGTAGACAGTGCTGATAACGAAAGCTGAAGTTATGGCTGCCTGACATTCTCAATTATAACCTCTTATTTTCAGTCATTTATAACTTTGCCAAAAACAATGCCTCAAGCTGGTTTAAAGGAGGAGGGGATCAGTAATTAAGTTAATCTGCTCCTGAGAGCATGAAGGAAAATTAGTCTTTAATATCATATTTAGAGAAAAGAAAAAAAAACAACCACAAACCAACATTCCAATGATTTCTTTGAAGCATCCATACATTCCACTGCTCCAAAGCTGGCATTCAAAAGTTTGTTAGGATTGTCCTAAAATAAAGAAGTTCCTATTTCACAAAGCCTATAAGTACAAACAAACAAAACCCCCAAAACCAACAAACACAAAAGACTTTCAACTTATTTACAGGAGCAAGGGTCATAGCCAACAAGGAACATGCCCCAGGACCATGATGCAGACATCTGTACTTTGTGTTAGCTCAGTTGCACTGATCAGGGTCATCCATCCATCCCTACTTCCTCAACAAATAGAGCAAACAGCAAATTGGAGGAAGAAGGGGTGAGTTAAATAACGAAGTGCTTGAGGGGAAGTAATTTTTTAAAACGGTGAAACTCTGGAGTCTTTCTTTTCCTCTTTTCCAGCTGCTCTCTTTGCACACCAGCGTACAAATTTGTGTAAAGCCATGCAAATACAGGACCCACTGCTCTGTGTTCCCTGAGTGCATCCTGAGCTCCCTCTCCCTTCGAGGGCCAGGCTGCAGCCCCCCTCTGCCTTCCTGACTACAAACTGCCCACTTAGGAAGATGGGGAGAAGCTGCAGCACTGCATTGTTGCAGGTTGTGCTAGCATGTCAAGAAAGCAGATACATGCGTTAATGCACATGGACCACATCTTTCCAAGGCCAATATCACTCCCAGAGACAACCTGTCCTTGCACTGGGATTTGGCTGCCTACACTGGGATATCCATTCCCCACAACCACTAATACTGAGCAAGGCTTATAATTTCTACACTGAGGGACTGTTCTCTTTTTCAGATAGGATAAAAGATTGTGCAGGTTGTTTTGGGGTATGACACCCCTCACCTCTGTACCTATGTTGGGGGGGATGCAGGCACACCTTCTCTGCCCACCTTTCAGACTGCCTTGGACACATCCTCACACTGGGCTGTGCTGATCCTGGCCCATCTCAACCACCCAGTGCACAGATCAGCCCTACAAAACACCGGGAAAAAAAAGCTGCATCTCCTGTCCCGAAAAGCACTTACCTTCCCCACGGTGAATTCTTGTTCACGTGGACATCATGGCTCCTGCACACTGAGCACACCTTCTCCATGAGCCCCCTGCTTGCTCCTGACATACCATGACAAAACACTTCTCCTGCTATGTGCTCTTCACCTCACTCCTCACCACTGCACCACTAGTTCTGCATTTACGTTCCTTCTCACTTCCAAATTCACAGCCAGAGAAACAACCCCCGGATCACACAGACTGCAGTTAGAACAGAGCTTAAATTAATTAATGGGTAGTTCAAGGTACTCACCCTCTCTTTCCAATCCAAGGGCTTCTGGTGAAGTACTTTATGAGCATCTCCAGCCTCTGCTGAAGAAAAGACAGAAAGGGTTTGGTTGCAGTAATTTCAATTTGATTTGTCCTCATGGTCCTTGGACCCAAAAGTTCCTTTCCACCCAGAATCCCAGCTCCCTATCAACATATTGACCACAACTGGAATTTGCTCTCACCACAGAGCTGAACCCTTCCATGCCATCCTCTGCCTCTATCTGCAGGGATCATACCTCACCCCCACAGCTGATTTCACTTAAGAGAAATCCCCACAGTACCCAGGTGATTCCCTCAAGAGAAAGGTTTCAGCGTGTTTTCAGGTTCGTGTTGTTCACGTTGATTTCCTCCACATCCTTATCTGAAGTTTTAGTATTCTGATACTGAGATTCTCATTTGTCCTTCTGTAATTTTTAT